>NC_136936.1:26886525-27011525 GCF_949987615.1 Pollachius pollachius
TCTTGTTGTGCGGTTAGTTGCACAAACCCTTTTATTAAGACTGATTATCCCATTTATTCTACTTCTTGCTTGCCAACATAATAAAACAATTCAAATACTTTAATAATGATGCTTTTTCTTATTCGTATTGCATGCTTATTGATGTATAACTCTGTTTGAGTTAATCTCCCTCAAATAGTAGTCACTTTTACTTGTGATCGATTAATTTATATTTTCATGCGTTTTACAATCCAAATATAATGTTTTTCACATAAATAGGACGGACCGTAGCTACGACTTGGCAACGTGAGGTATTCTAGTCCGCTGATCAATGAGCCAGAAAGCTAACGTTATGCATTGTACATATATAAAATTCAAAATTCCTCCTAGCCTTTATACCACAGATACTCTAGGGTCTATAGCATATAACCGCGTTGTCTGATTACAGTTTAATTCATTTTTCACAATTTACCAGCTCTCGTTCCGCGCCATACGCGATGCTTTCAACATAAAGTGTACATATTTATAATTTGAAATTCGTCCCAGCCTTTATACCACAGATACTATAGGGTCTATACCATGTAACTGCGTTTTCTGATTACAGTTTAATTTAACACTAAGCTGACAAAATTGCTAATTAACACCACAACTGCAAATTAACCGCACAGAGATAACCATGGCAACCGGTCAAACAAATTTTCTTTTTCCCATCATTCTGCACGCGCATCGCCGTGTTGATAAACAAATAATCCCCCTATAGGTGCTAATCGGCTGGTGCAAATGAGAAGTAGGAAAGAAACAGAAACAGTTTGAATTTTTGTAACTTTGCCTTTGTTTTCTTTCACTTATCTATTTTATTTTTATTAAAAAAAAAATATATATATATATATGTATATATATTGTAATTATAAAATGTTGTGACTATGTTTCAATGTCAAGAACTTTGAGTCTGCCTCGTGTATGAAAAGTGTGACATCAAAAAAGTTGCCTTGCCTTGCCTTGAATACGAAAATGTAACTAAATAACTGATTTATTGAATTTAAAAAAATCTGCTATGTTTCTGGTTTCAACAAAACAAAAATCTCAGTACTCCAATGTGTTTGCATGTTACCCCTTACACTGCAAACAGTGGCGCAGTTAGGTTAGATCCTCCTCCTAGGTAAGCTTTCACTTTATGAGTGCAGTCAATGTCAGATATACATAGTCTGTAGTGCTTCTAGTTACCGCTTTTTGCTTTCAACAGCTGCTAATGTGGTAGGAAAAATGCAAGGGTAAAAGTACACGAGTATCCCAGAGTACACATTTGAAAGAGGGATGTTCACTCCTTTCTCCTCTTTTAGATGAAAATGAGACCTTAACAATGGAGTGCACACACTGGGCTGTTAAGACGCCTTCTGGAAAATTGCTTGAATTCTTCTTGTTTTACACAGATTATTTTGTGCTTCATGCAACAGGAAAGGAAAGCCCTAAACCCTGAAGATGGTGTCCCCTCAGGAAGCCTTCCACCGCCTGGCTCCAATACACAGTGCTGCTGTGCCTCGGGTACACAAGTACACCAGGAGTTAAGTTGGTGTGTGGTGAGAGTTCTGGCACAGATTGGCTGCCTTGCATCACCCAAATAGTTGCTACACACTGGTGGTGGTGAGTGAGGTCCCCCCCTTCACTGTAAAGCGTCTTTGAGCGTCTAGAAAAGCGCTATATAAATTCAATCAATTATTTTTATTATTAGGACTCATTCCAGCATCTCTAATGCTACTAAAGAATACAATCATATAGAACATACTTTATCTCATCCTGAATACTTCTGAATTCTCTAATGACACTAAACTATTAAATGCCATGAAATATTTAAATCTCATATGTGAACATCTCTACTATACGGGCACCACCCCTTAACCCTTCAAAATGCATTGGGGTAATTTTTAACAGCAGGGTCTGGTGGCAGGCGTTAAGAGAACTGAATTATTAAAGATAGATTTGTATATGATAACGCTTTTTATGAGGGGCCGCCTGGGACAGAATTCATTTGAATTCACTATTATAATCTTGCATATACACCACTATACTCATACACACACTATTATACTCCTGTTACATTTATGTATGAGAGTGTATAGTCATGTATGTGAGAGTATAGTAGTGTATGTGAGCAAGAATAGTAGTGTATGTGAGAGAGTATATTAGTATATGTGAGAGAGTACAGTAGTGTATGTAATTGAGTATAGTTGGGTATGTGAGAGAGTTTAGTAGTGTATGTGAGAGAGAATAGTAGTGTAAGTAAGAGAGTATAGTAATGTTTGTGAGAGAGTATAGTGGTGTATGTCAGAGAGCATAGTTGTTTATGCAAGATAACATATAGTAGTGTGTGTGAGAGAGAATAGTATTGTGTGTGAGAGAGTATAGTAGTGTGTGTGAGAGAGTTTGACTGAAACGGAAGTGAGTTTGATTCCTCAGTTCCTGATTGGCTGACAGAAGAGGCGGTAGCTTCTGGCGCTCAAAATACTGCGCTGTCATTTCACTCTTGAATCTCCAGCGATGTTGTTATGCTGCGTCGCACCACAGAATGATTTTGTCGCTTGTTCTCGTGGCTGCCTGCGTTTGAGAGAGGCTTCCTCTTGTGAACGCCAATTCATTCTCAACCATGGCCGGTCTCTACGTGTTGTGGAAGTACCAGTCGTGTTGTGGAACGACGCAGTCGTTTAGGATACATAATATTACCCGTTCTATAAAATATTCTAATCTCTCTATATATATATATATTCTAACCTCCGGGAACTCGGGCGTGAGTCCAGGAGCTCTATATTTTAATTATATAAGATGATATAACAATAGATATCTTTATAATATAATATTGTAGCGTCACGGGGTTTGGGAGATGGGGGCGGGCCTTAGCGGGGGAGCTCTCGTGGGGATTCGGCTTCGCGGGAATTGTTGTGGTTACGGCGTTGTCGTGGTTACCGGTCTTGTGTGTGTTCCAATGGTTTATTAGCGGTGGTGTCTAATAAATAGCTGTCTAAGCAATGCTTCATTCACTGCCTCTTCCGTGGTCATTACAATTTAACCACGACATGGAGGAGAAAGGGCGTTGTTGACGTTTGCGGACTCCCGGAGCTCCTCCTGCGGGGACCGGGGGCCGGCGATACCTCCTGCACCTCCTCGCCGGAGAACCTTCGGGAGTCCGCAAACGACAACAATCCCTTTATCCTCCATGTCGTGTTTCATTCTGGACTTCAGATTGATGTGGGAGCCGTCCGAGAACCAGAGAGAAGGACCAGAGACGTCCGAGAACCCGACGCAATCGTGAAGATTCATGATATCATCCGGAGGCGCACACAGTTTTTGGATATTATATTACATTATATTATATTATATTATATTATATTATATTATATTATATTATATTATATTATATTATATTATACAGATAGATAGAGCTCCAGGACCCCCCGCCGGAGCTCCCGGAGTGTTCTAGATTAGAATATTTAATAGAACAGATGATATTATGAAACCTAAACTCTCTGGTACTTCCACAACACGTAGAGACTGGCCATGGTTGAGAATGAATTTGCGGTCACAAGAGGAAGCTTCTCTCAAACTCAGGCGACCACGCGAACAGGCGACCGATTTTTTTTTTTGATGCGAACGCAGCATAACAACATCGGTGGTGATTCAAGAGTAAAATTACGCGCAGTATTTTGAGCGCCAGAGCTACCGCCTCTCCTGTCAGCCAATCAGGAACTGAGGAATCAAACTCACTTCCGTTTCATTCAAACTCACTTCCTTTTCATTCAAACTCTGTTCCGTTTCATTCAAACTCACTTCCTTTTCATTCAAACTCTCTTCCGTTTCATTCAAACTCACTTTTGTTTCATTCAAACTCTCACACACACTACTATGCTCTCTCACACATACTACTATAGTCTCTTGCATTAACAACTATACTCTCTCACACACACACTACTATATTCTCTTGCATAAACATATATACTCTCTCACACAATACTATACTCTCACATACACTGCTATTCTCCCTCGCATACACTACTCTTCTCTCTCACATACACTACTATTCTCTCTCACATACACTACTATTCTCTTTCACGAACACTACTATATTCTCTTGCATAAACAACTATACTCTCTCACATACAAAACTATACTTTCTCACATACACTACTATACTCTCTCACATACACTACTATTCTCTCTCACAAACACTATTATATTCGTTTGCATAAACATATATACTCTCTCACACACACTGCTATACTCTCACATACACTGCTATTCTCCCTCGCATACACTACTCTTCTCTCTCACATACACTACTATTCTCTCTCACATACACTACTATACTCTCACATACCCTACTAATGTAAATGCTCTCTCACATGCACTACTATTCTCCCTCACATACACTACTATTCTCTCTCACATACACTACTATTCTCTCTCACATACACTACTATACTCTCTCACATACACTTCTATACACTCTCATACATACATGCAAAAGGAGTATAATAGTGTGTGTGTATGAGTATACTGGTGTATATGCGAGATTATAATAGTGTGTGTAAGATCAAGTATGAATCATGTCCCAGGCGGCCCCTCATACCTTTTACTCTTTCTTACAGTGTCTCTCATCTTATTTTTTAGAGAGTAAATAACCACACACACATACACACACACACACAGACAGACACACGCACGCACACACACACACACACACGTGCACGCATGCATGCAAAATTGAGACAAGCACTATGAGATCATTTTTAAAGCTACCCGGGTATATGTGTGTTAGAAACAGTGTTTGATTTTGCTGCATCTAAGGTGTGCTGGATGGGCAAAGAAAAATATATAATTTAACCACTTCAAAGACAGTATGTAGTTACTGAAGCAGCACAACAAGGGGCCTGGGATAAGCTTTGACTTTTCAATGCTATGCTGTTATCATTATATCACAACAGGGGGCAATAGTATTATCACGTCTTTGGACGGTCCCACATGTAGGGGGTGCATTTCAAGTATTTCACCCCGAAAAGAATTATGAGCGTTATAATGAGTGATGCTGTATATGAAATGCGCCACACACCTGCGTGGTGTGATATATGACCTGCTGCACCACATCCACACATACCCGGGTGGTGTTATATATGACCTGCTGCACTACACCTGGGTGGTGTTATATATGACCTGCTGCACCACATCTGGCTGGTGTTATATATGACCTGCTGCACCACATCTGGGTGGTTTTATATATGACCTGCTGCATCACACCTGGGTGGTATGACCTGTTGCACCACACCTGAGTGGTGTTATATATGACCTGCTGTACTACACTCCGTGGGGCAACATTTAAAAATGTCACTTCAACGTCATGGAAAATAGGGGCCCTGGGTTCGGAGCAGAACATTCACAAACTGGCTATCTGAGACCCCCAAAAACAGAGGAGTTGAACTAGGTTTTTCTGCATCACGCTATTATTTTAGTAACGGTGACAAAATAGCATAGATTACTGTGTCTAAGGTCATTGAACACATTTATAACCAAAGGATCAGATTTTGGTTACCAACCATGGCTGATATGACAGAAGGGTTTATAACGGGGGTCACTAACATGCGGACCGCGGTCCGGGTCCGGACCCAGACGCCGTCCTATACGGACCCGGACCTATAGTAAAAAATTAAGCATTTTAAATGTTGACGGGGCGCGACCAGCGCAACATTTCTAGACTTTACGGTACTGGTTTAGCGAATCAGGAAATCCACTGACCAATTGCATTCGAGTCAAGCCATCCCACGTAATGCTACTCAGCCAATCGAATCTTTGCATTCCCGGCGCAGGCTGCCCGTCTCACAGACAGTGAGCGATCATGCGAGAGATGAGAAGTGCGAGAATTACAGAGAAAAAAGTCAGATAAGAGTAAATAATACAGCGGGAGAAGGCAGATAAGACAGCGGGAGAAGAGTGAGAAAGACAGCGGGAGAAGAGTAGGAGTAAGTAATACAGCGGGAGAAGAGTAAGAAAGACAGCGGGAGAAGAGTTAAAAAGACAGCGGGAGAAGAGTGAGAAAGACAGCGGGAGAAGAGTGAGAAATACAGCAGGAGAAGAGTGAGAAAGGCAGCGGGAGAAGAGTGAGAAAGACAGCGTGAGAAAGACAGCGAGATAGACAGAGTGAGCCGGAGTCAGAAAAATAACTACACATGGCGCTCTCTAAGAAGAGAAAAGTGGACAGCGAAAACAGAGTTTTCAACCCAGAATGGACAGACTCATTCATGTTCATTCTTCCCACTGGAAACACAAAACCAGTCTGTCTCATATGCTAAGAGACAGTGGCACTCATAAAAAGAGGCAACATGAAACGCCACTATGAGACAAAGCACAAAGTTTTTCAGCAGACATACCCACTCAAGTCTGAACTGCGGTCACAAAAAATAAGCAGTCTCTGAGCCCAATATGAACAATCCACCCGGATCTTGACCCATTCATTCACTGCCCAACAACGTGCTAATGAATGTTCCCTCAGTCACTTGGATTTTGGGTCAACACAAAAAGCCATTTACTGAAGGAGGGGTTGTCAAGGAGTGCATGAGTGCAGAAGCTGAAACCTTACTTGAGGGGAAACAAAAAGAAGAGCTTTGTGACAAAATAAAGCAAATACCCATGTCAGCATCATCAGCCACAAAGAAAAGTGAAAATGTTAACCCAGGATGTGCTAGCCCAGCTGGATGAAGCCATTCATAAGGTACCATGTGTAGGCTTAGCTGTAGATGAGTCCACTGATGTGTCCGAGACCTCCACTGGCTCCCTGTAATAGCTCGCATCAGATTCAAGATGATGGTACTGGCATACAAGGCAGTCGATGGAACTGCCCCTGCCTACCTCCAAGCATTAGTAAAGCCACACACCCCAGCTCAATCCCTCCGCTCAACTACCTCAGCTGGACGTCTGGTACCGCCATCGCTAAGAGCAAGCAAAGGTCGATCAGCAAAGTCACAACTTTTCTCTGTTTTGGGACCTCAGTGGTGGAACGAGCTCCCTACCGATGTCAGGACCGCAGAGTCGCTCACCAGCTTCCGCAAAAGACTCAAAACTCACCTGTTCAGAGTTCATCTCGACTCTGCATAGAAACCAATGCACAGCCACCATTGAATGTTGTACGTCCTGGTACTTGTACATTGCACTTCTTCAAGGTACTTAATTGTGTAGCATCTACAGTAGCTGCTATCGTTGCTTAACACGGGGAATGGGTTAGCCTACCGATTGTAATACTTGCACTTGGTTCTATGAACATCTTTACTGATGAAGATCTTCTGTGAAGATGTGTTAGGTGTAACTTCCCTTAAGACCAGTACAAGAGGAGAGGACATCTACCTGGCCATTAAGGAGATGTTAACAAAGCGAGGAATAGGGCCAAAACAAGTGGTTTCAATAACCACAGATGGAGCCCCTGCCATGATAGGGAGAGAGAAAGGAGCTGTGGCAAGAATGAAAGAGGACAATCCTGAGCTCATCTCTTACCACTGTATAATACACCAATCTGTCCTGTGCTCCACCCTGTCAGATGAGCATGCTGAAGTGATGAACACAATGATGAAGATGATACATTTTCTCAGGGCATCCTCTTCCTATCAGCATCGTATGCTCAGCGAATTCCTCAGAGAAGTTGATGCAAACGCTGATGATCTGTTGCGTGAGATGGCTTAGCAAAGGCAGGGTGTTAGAGCGCTTTTGGTCCATCAGAAGGGAAGTAGCAGCTTTCTTGGAAGAGCTCAGAAGTCAGAAGGCAACAGAGTTTTCACTCTTTCTAAAAGATCAGAAAAGGATGGATAATGTGGCCTTTTTGGTTGATATCACTTCACACCTTAATGAACTTAATTTGAAGCTACAGGGCAAGGACAATACCATTTGTGAACTGATGACAGCTGTCCGCTCCTTTCAGAGGAAACTAGAGGTGTTCAAGGAAGACCTGCAGGGAGACTGTGCACACTTCCCAGCAGTGCAGGAACAGGTTCAGGGACAGAGAGATGTGTCTTCTTTTGGTGACTTTGTCGATAAGCTGATTGTAAACTTCTCCAAACGTTTTGACAGCTTCCATTTTGGACAGCAGCTCTCCTTGGTCATTCAGAACCCATTTCTAATAACAGATGTCAGTGGGTTCTCAAAGGAAGTCACACAGCACTTCAAAGGGCAAATGCTGGGCCTCTCCAGATGCAACTGATTGATCTCCAAGCAGATGTGGCGCTGAAAGAGCAGTTTGGAATAACTGACCCCGCCACTTTCTGGCTCCAAATGGTCTCTGAGACAGCTTTCCCAGGCCTGAGGAGAGTAGCCCTGTACACATTGACCATGTTTGGCTCCATATACAGCTGCGAGGCAGCTTTCTCTGCAATGAACATAATTAAAAGTAAATATCGATCCAGGCTCACCAATGAGCACCTGCACATGTGCATGAGAATGGCCCTGACATCATTCCAGCCTAGATTTAAACTCCTGGCAGGACAAGCTAGAGCTCAGTTCTCTCACTGAACAACAGAAAGTGGGGGGCGGGGGTGCATAAAAGGGAAAGAAAGAGAAGCTAAAACTGTTCAATTGTGTTGAGATATCTGTTTTTGAAATTGGTTGAGACTGTTAGAGCTTTCAAAAAGAAAAAGGGGAAACTCAAGCTGCTGCTATACTTTATTTAATTTTAAAAAATAAAGTATATATTTAATCTTTATTTTAAGATTATTATTATATTTATGTTCACCATTTTGATTTTAAATGCAGCCCTTTTTTTACTTGAAGAGATTAGTTTCAGTTGAGTCACTTGAACCTCCTTAAATAATACATTTCTTCAGTATTATCTGTATAATTGTATAAAAGTGACAATAAATATTGTCGAAATGTTTTTGAATTGTTCTTCCTATATTGATCTGTCAGTTGTTGATTACATGCAGACGTTGATACAACTACTAGGCTACTTCAATATATATCGCACTGAATCATAACGCAAGTTAGACATAATGATCCGGACCTTTGCTTGAGGACATTTTCTCTAACTGGACCTATTTGAATTTTAGTTGAATACCCCTGGTTTATAACCTATGGCCGCAGTGCTACAGATGGCAGGCGGCACCTCGACGCAGCATCAGTGAGGTCCAACAGAACAGCTGATTGTCTTCCCAGACCAACACACATCAGGAGGGTGTGGTTCCTGCCCCTTCCACTCCTGCATCAGCGAAGGAACCCCTTTTTTCTGCTTGATCCAGTACAGAAAAGCCTGCAGGCGACTTAGTATTTTCCCCTGGTAACTGTCTCTCTAACTCTCCTTCCACTGGGTGGGGTGGAGCCATTAAGCCCAGGCAGCCATCTGATTAATACAGCGTGTGTGTCAGGCTCAATTGATTCATTGCAGTAAATGATTTGACGAGAGGTCAGTCCACAGATCCTTAGGACTAATACGAAGCTAATGGCAAATGACAATAGACTGGAGCCGCAGCGGCATCCGCCCTGTGTCCGGTCGGCTGCTTCAAGGTTGGGACAAAGTCAAAATCAAATAGAGAGTTAACAACAAGAAGTAATGCCTGTTTCCATCCAACTCGGATGAGAGAGGGCTTTTAGTCGCAAGCACATTTAAGCGAGAACCGTTTTCTTTCTCATATTATATTCAGAATTGCAAATTTTGTGCGCTTTTGCCTTGTGGTGCATGAATACGAAAAGCTTGGAAATAAAAAAATAAAAATAAAATAAAGATAAAAAATTGTATTAAGGGAAGGTGTGACAACCTGTAAATTGGTGCAATTTGGTGCAGGGGGGATGTAGAAAGATCTCAGACCTGAAGTCTTCCACTTTCCGAGTCTGCAGTGACACACTCCTGAGGCACATAGAGTTTTATGCCGGCTATATATATGAATACAATAACGCAGCTCCAGCTGCTGTATGGGGCTTCACCACATAGTCCTCGGCCAGAGCAGACAGACACCATCCGCAAGGCTGAATAACTAAACGGCTGCCCGGCCAATCGATAAAGACTTTGTTTCCTACCATTTGTTGTCTGTTACTTTCCATTCGTTCTCTGTGTATGTGTCCCTCTCTCTCTCTTTCTTTATCTCTTTCTCTCTCTTTTGTTCTCTCTCTCTCCCCCTTTCTCTCTCTCCCTCTCTCTCTCTTGTTCTCTCTCCCGCTCTCCTTCCTTTTCTCTTTCTATATCTGTCCCTTTCATTGTTCCTTTCTTCCTCGGCTCATATGCTTCACAGCTCCCTTAAACCTTTTCCTTTTACTTATTTATCTGGCCTCATGTTTGCCTTCATTCTTTGATCAACACCTGCACATAAATGTGTGTGTGTACACACACACGAACACACACAGACACATTCACACATGTGCACGTGTGTGAAGGTGTTTCTGCGACCCCCCCCCCCCCCATCCCATCTTTGACGTCATAACCTCCATCTGGCCGCAGGAGCCCCTTCATGGAGGAAAGAGCAGCTCACTATGTACGCCCGGCTCGCTCTGCAGGCTCCATCTGGGACGGTCAGGGGCAGGCGCCTCACCTTGCAGAAGGGAGGTTAACAGGGAATGTGTGTGTGTGTGTGTGTGTGTGTGTGTGTGTGTGTGTGTGTGTATGTGTGTGTGTGTGTGTGTGTGTGTGTGTGTGTGTTTGTGCGTGTGTCTGTGTGTTACAGCGTGAATTGTTATCCATGTATTTTTGTGTTGGTGTGCAAGTAAATGTGTGTATATTAACATATGTGTTTACCTTACAATCTTCCCTACAAGACTCCTGATAATGCAAAGAATAAATTTGCAGATGCACCCAGCTTGTGCGTATCCCTAACCGGCAGAGTACTCTGCATGAGCGCAATCTGTCAGCATAGCACATATCTGAAACCAAGTCCTCACCTGATTGGAACCCTGCCATGGTGAGATCGGCAGAGCTACAACAGTTGTTGTGCCTGTAGTTTGCAAGCCCACAAGCAAGGCAGCTGAGCAGGAGGGAAGCCAGGCAGGCAGGCAGCCAGGCATGAAGGCAGGCAGGCAGGCAGGCATGCAAGCAGACAGACAGGCAGGCAGGCGGGCAGGCAGGCAGCCAGGCATGAAGGCAGGCAGGCAGGCATGCAAGCAGACAGACAGGCAGGCAGGCGGGCAGGCAGACAGACAGGCAGGCAGGCTCGGGACAGGGCAAAACTGCTGATTTATTGGACAATTTCACAGCAGTGTCCACAGTAATGGGACAGGATAAATGGCTGACCCCTCACTGACAGAGATAACTCTGAGGGAAGTGAAGAGCCGGACCCTGCACTGTGTGCTTTGTGTTCTTAGTAGTGTAGTAGTGTGTGTGTGTGTGTGTGTTTGTGTGTGTGTGTGTGTGTGTGTGTGTGTGTGTGTGTGTGTGTGTTTGTGTTTGTCTTCTCTCCCACTCTCTCCGTCTGTTGTCACTGTGGGTCTTGTATTTTGTGTATGGTCAAAAAGAGGGCATCTTTGAGGCCCCCCCCACACACAAAGACACACTCACATACACACAGAGACTATCTATCCTCTTCTTTATCCTTCCTTCACTATCCTTTTATGACCAATTTGCTCTGTGGCTGTGTCATTTTCCATCTTTCTGGTGTGTGTTGTGTGTTTGTGTATTTGTTAGTAGATGTGTGTGTGTGTGTGTGTGTGTGTGTGTGTGTGTGTGTGTGTGTGTGTGTGTGTGTGTGAGAGGCCCATGTTCTTTCTCCCCAGTACACTCTCACACTCAATTGATTGTTCCTCTTTTTTCTTGCCACAGACACACAGACACACATCAAACATACCAACACAACAATAACTTCAGTGCTTGCCTTTTTGGTCAATGCTCTAAAAGGATAACATTTTACTTGGGATGTCCCGATACCACTTTTTCACTTCCAATACCGATACCGATACCATAGCTTTAAAAATATAGATATGGAACCACTTTTCTCATGATTGACAATGAGCCACCTTAAAACATCTCACTTAAGAAAAGTGTACGCAGTTGGCTTAAATCAATTGAAAAGATTTGAACAGAGTTCAAAAGTTTAAATGGAGTAAACAATTTAAACATGCACTCATTTAAAATAATGTTAATGGTTGAAAAGATAAAGTGAAGAGTTAAATAGCTAAATGGTTAAAGTTTGAACATTTGAGATAATATATAGAATAGCTGTTCTGTAACAGCTGATAGTTTGAAATGGTTGAATCTAGTGTGTGCACTTGTGCGTATGCAATGCATGCGTGTGTCATCACTTGTAGTACCAAGGAAGTGTTATTGACGTTATTCTTTCACTCTAGTTAATCGAGTTAAGCTTACAAAACGATAAGGCTTGTACGGTTGGACTCCTTGGAGTCTCTTTCATATGGCATATCGTTTTTGTAGATATCATGACGTGAAAAAGATTGTTTACGTTAGCATTTAGCTTCTACCAGGAGTAAGTCGGATATTTAAGAAGCAGCTAGCCTCTAGCCATGGGGTCCCGACACATTACTTTACACTTTACAAGCGATTTATAATAATCTTATTTCCAATTGATTCATAATTTTAATCGATTGGATGTCCGCAACGTCCGAAATGGCTAGCTTTTGTGATCGCTTAGCTTTTGGCTATCACAACAGCTGTGATTTGCTGTAGCCGAGGTTGTAGCGTGTGACGTGTCGGCTGTTCCTCGGCAACAGCCGAGGAGAGTGTTTAAGGTTGAAATACAGCCACACTGCTGGCATGTTTTTTCAACCTGTAGATCTCATGCAGTAGCTCTCGTGTGCATGCGCCTAATTGACGACTAACTGTTGTTATCACGTGAAACGCTACGCGGATCGGATCATATGTCTTACTCCCCTCCGATATCCGATCCAGCATAATGGGCCAATATCGGACCGATACCGATGCCGTGGATCGAATCGGGGCATCCCTACATTTTACTGTTTCTATGAGTGTCTCTCACGCGTTATTCACCTTCATTGACTTTTTGACTTGTTGACTGCACCTTCATGCAGTCAACTAAACATTGGAGTAAGTTATATTACGAAATAAGTCCATTTTTGTTTTTTTGTAACAAAATATTGCTCAACAAAAAATTAGCTCCTCCCAAACAGATCTGACACACAAGGCAGGTCAGATCGACATGTGCTGGAAGGAATCCAGTCCAGTTGTCTGATTGGATAACATTTACATTTCAATTAATTATTCACCCATTATCCCCTCTCTGCACGGGGCAGCACTTTAAAAAATGTTTCTGTATTGTCACTCCCATCATTAACCAACAGTTCATGGAGATGATGGATGGATGACTTTGTCCTGCAGGTGGTTACTGCAGGTGGTTACCTGCAGCTGCTCTCCTGCTGTTTATGGACTCCTTGCCCACCTTCCTCTTCCTCATCTCCATCTCTCTTCCGCTCCACATCCACCCAGACCTTCTTAAAAATATCTTATTCCCTTCGGCTAGTAGGGGATGGTGTGTGTTGGTGTGTTGCACGTATTTGTGTCACCATGTGTGTGTGTGTGTGTGTGTGTGTGTGTGTGTGTGTGTGTGTGTGAGTGTGCGTGTGTGTATGTGTGTGTGTTAGAGTTGGTGTGTGGTGTGTGTGTGTGTTTGTGGATTGAGTAACACAGGGAGCATGTCCATTTTCTTCCATGGGACACCACGGCAACAGACGACTAGAGTCACCACGGAGACTGATTGCCTCGGCAACGCATAGGCTATTGACCACCAGGGAGCAGGGAAGGTGAGACAACATTACAGGAGGGAAGAGGAGACAACATTACAGGGCTCTGGGGGAGAGGAGACAACATTACAGGGCTCAGGGGAAGACGAGACAACATTACAGGGCTCTAGGGAAGATTAGGCAACAATACAGGACTAAGGGAAGAGGAGAGAACATTACAGTAGGGAATTGGAGACAACATTACAGGGCTCTAGGGAAGATTAGGCAACAATACAGGACTAAGGGAAGAGGAGAGAACATTACAGTAGGGAATTGGAGACAACATTACAGGGCTCAGGGGAATTGGAGACAACATTACAGGGCTAAGGGGAAGGTGAGACAACATTACAGGACTTTAGGGAAGAGGAGACAACATTGCAGGGCTCTAGGGGAGAGGAGACAACATTACAGGACTCTATGGAAGAGGAGACAACATTGCAGGGCTCTAGAGAAGATGAGACAACAATACAGGCTAAGGGAAGAGAAGAGAACATTACAGTAAGGAAGAGGAGAACACATTACACGGCTAAGGGAAGAGAAGACAGGCTTTTGATTCTGACGTCTTTGGCTCTTCAACGGCACACTTTGGAGAGGAAAGGAGGAATAAGACGTTAGCAAGTTTGGCTATGTTTTCTACAACAGGAAGAGAGAGAAAGATCTCATTAATTTACTTTGTGCTCAATTAACGAAGCACTGACGTCACAACTATCCCCATCTATTAGAATTCCTCATGCAATATGAAGATGTTGTGTAATGGGTTCTGAAGAGGCTCTCCACCCTGCCCAGAGGAAGAGTTTCAGAGGGGCTGTTGTTTAGACTTCTGAGAATCTTAAATCAACGGTCCCATTGTGTCAAGAGATGCTCAATCAAGTGCTTAGTTATGTTTTTCCCACACATTGTGTTTAGTTGAAGAAGTGGAGCAGAGCAAAGTAGCTCCAAGCAGGCCATGTGATAAAAAAAACATACTGAAACGTGATGTACATTGATGACGGCAGCATGGTTCTGGAATCTTGATCTATGAACGCAAAACCAGGCTGTGGAAATACTGGGTCAATCCTAGCCCTCAAGTCTGCGTGCATAAGAGTAACGCGCAGACATTGGTTTGTCTGCCTGCTTGCTGAAACACTCAGTGATGGATCGTAAGGAAAACAAAGTCGGTGGGATGCAGACTCTTCACACAGGCTGTCCAGGGTCTTTGTCCCACCAGTTTCTGCTATAGCTAGCCAGACATGCAAATACCCTTGCATGGGGAATATGTGGGTCGGTATATGTATAGGTTATCATGGAGGAAGCAGATTGGATAAAAGACAGGTTTTAGGAGGGAGATTAATGAATCACAGCGACAGGGCGGTCTGGTGGGGACAGGGTGGTCTGGTGGGGACAAGGACAGGCGTGGTCTGGTTGGGACAGGGACAGGGTGGTCTGGTGGGGACAGGGTCGTCTGGTGGGGACAGGGACAGGCGATGTCTGGTGGGGACAGGGTGATCTGGTGGGGACAGGGACAGGGAAAGGTGTGGTCTGGTGGGGACAGGGACAGGGTGGTTCTGGGGGACATGGTGGTCTGGTGGGGAGAGGGTGGTTTGGGGAGGACAGGGTCAGTGTGGTCTGGGGGGGCAGGGTGGTCTGTGGGGGACAGGGTGTTCTGGGGGGGACAGGGACAGGGTGGTCTGGGGGGACAGTAGTTTAATGGTTCATAAATAGGTTTGCACCTGTGGGTCAACATTCTCGGTCAGAAACTGTTTTCTACGTATCAAAGGGGAAGTTCTCAGGTTTGGTGTTCTTAGAGACCAAGGATACCTGCTGACCTGTGACCTGTCTTGAGCTGGAGCAGGAGAAGGGATCGGGATAATGCTCAATGCTCTGGTGGACACTGCCCACCTTCTAACCACTGTGGGTCTCACATTCTCTCCGTGTCTTTGGAAACATTTAGCCTCTTCTTCCTCCATTTTCTGTTACAGAAAAATAGCCTTTTGTTTCTGTTACTCTTAATCTGTCCAGCTCAAATTCAAACCTTGATATGTTTTCGCTCAGTCTCATGCCTCAGTCTTACCTCTTCATGGGCCTCTGCTGCATTCCCTAACCTCCTCCCTCCCGTGCCGCTCCCCCATTTTATCCTACTTGCTGTTCTGATCTCCATCTCTTCTGCTCCATTACTTCTTTTCCCATCCCCTCGTTTGCCCCCTTGCATTCTTTCTCAGATACTCTCTCTCTCTCTCTCTCTCTCTCTCTCTCTCTCTCTCTCTCTCTCTCTCATCACCCTAGACACACGCTCCCAGCCTCAGGGAGGGCAGAGGGCAGGTGGTGGAGGAACTGGGAAGACAACGGTGGGGTCCGAGCCAGCAGGTCTGCTCATAACCTGGAAGCATGCCTGGGACACGTCACCCTCCACCGCCCCCTCCCCAGCCCCACCACCGCCCCCATGCAAGCACCTCCTCTACATCCTGGGTCCCCCGGCTCTGGCTTCCACCGCAGACCCTCATCACAGATCTGACATGCACCAGCACCTCCTGCTGCTACTGCTCACACACACACACACCCAAATGCATGCACGCAAACGCGCACACACACACACACACACACACACACACACACGCACACACACGCACTCTCGCAAACACCCACACAAACACACACACACACACACACACACACACACACACACACACACACACACACACACAGACATGCACACCTACACACAAAAAAACCTACACACACACAGACACCTACACACACATACACATATAACATACACAAAACATTAAGACACACGCACAACCACTTACGCACAAAAAACACACTCCATACACAATCATACACACTCACACATTTTTATATGCACACAGGAACACAGTGTGTCCTTAGGATCTATATACACGTGGAAATGAAAACACACACCACACACATGTGTCATCGACGTTCACTCTCACATAATGCTGCAATAAAAGGGCTGTACTTTATTTGGGGGGCCAAGAAGACGCGGTGTGTGCATATGGTGTGCGTGTGTGTGGGGTCTGTATGTATATGCAGCATTTCTGTAGATGTGTTTTCCAGATGGGCCAGGATTTCCTCTTGCGACTTAACGAGAGACAGTTGTGTGCAGACCTATGCACACAAATACACACACAAATACAAAAACACACAACACACACACATTTCATAGATATGCATTAAAACTGTCATAAATATTCACACCCCACCTAAGCGTAATAACACATGGTGTGGAACCTAAGCATTTCCCTGAGCCTCCATGGTGCACAAAAGAGCTTGTGCACAAGCAACACATAGAGACCAATTCACCGTCCAGACGGTGATCATCACAGAGCAGCTCTCCACATGCACGCCGCGACTCCTCTCGCTCTTTCCTTCTCTGTCACACATGCCCGGGAACGGCAAGCTGAGCTCTATCTGTAGTCCATCACGGGCCCAGCCGTCCTCCCTGAACCCACACACAGGGCTTGGGCCGCCAGACGTGAGCGTGACTGATGGACTGACCAGACAGACCAACACTGATCACGTTTCTCATATGCTCAGAGTCCTCCCACGCACATACACAAACTACTTTAGCAATCATTCACACCCACACGCACACACACACAAACACACACATACACACTCAGAGACACGCACACGCACACACATACAAAGACGCACGCACGCACACAGACACACACACACACACACACACACACACACACACCAACCTTCAGAACATTAATACGGGTTTTTGAGTCACAGGCAGAATTTTACTGAGCACACTGTTTGATCTGGGCAGTAATGGCTGGCTGCAGAGTACTGCGTCTAGACCATAATATTAGCCATATGTCTCCCGGAGAGAGGAGAGCAAACAAAGGAAGGGGAGAAAAAAAAGAAAAAAGTTGTCTCCCAAACGCCAGTAGATTTGTGATAGCGATATCTATGAACAAAACCCAGAAAGCGCCCCGACCAAACCTGCCAGGAGATATTTATCCTTGCATAAAACCCCAAAACTTCTGAACATGTAATTAACTTGATGTATGTGCCTGACACTGGACTACTGTCCACACACCTAGTCCCAGTTCCAAGTCTTCAGGTAGAGCAGAGAGGATATATTTTATATTTTATATATATATTTTATATTTTGGGCCGCACTCCGACTAGATTTATCATACACTCAATAACTTATCAGACAACTCACAAACACTGACGAAAACTGATTTTGCAATCAAGGTGCTGCATATATTCTGAGTTAATTATGTAGGTTTCATTGGGCCACAGAAACTAAGGGTTAAACTATGCATTATAATATAGGCGACACCGTAGCGTTATGCTATAGGTGTCCGTGAAGCTCAACCCTCACTCGGACACAGACATTAAATAAATTGCTCCTCGGACCGCACCCAAACCGAGCTCCACACACACACCGCCCAGACAGAGCTCCACACATCCACACACACCGTGCCCAGACAGAGCTCCAAACACACCGCGCCAAGACAGAGATGCACACACACACCGCACAGACAGAGCTCCACATGTCCGCACAAACTGCTCCGTCGGTGCACAATTGTCGTGATGCCAGACGACTGCGGAAAAGGTACCTACCCTGCCGTCATTTTTTCACTGTTACTGAAATAAGTCCCCAATTTAGAGAAACAAGTAAATTCCTGACGTGAGAACAACGTTGAACAATCATTCTTGTTTCTGAGGCATTGTTGTACTTCTTTTCAGGCGCAGTGAACAAATGGTCCACCTGAAGCAGCGATTCCACCTACCACCCCAGCCAGGGCGGTTGGTGTCTCCAAGGGTGTTTGAATGTTTCAAATTGTATGTTGTTGGTGTTCTTGTCTTGCTTTTAATAATCTTGGACTTATCTGACAATCAGGACTCTGCCTTTTAAGATCATTGATCAATGTCATACTTTTTGCACCGGTTAACTTGGTTGGTTAACACTGCATTACACTCCGATATATCTCTGTCTCATTAGAACTTGTAATGATTATGTATATTACAGAGTAACCGAGTTTCCACCTAATTGCCAGATTTAGTATTCTGGTAAAATTTCTTCCAGTCTGGGTCGTAATGAAGACTTTGCCCAGCAACCCAAGAAACTGACATCCTGTCGACCTCCATGATCGCTGTGTGAATTGGTTCAGTATAGGATTTCCTTACAATTAGAAACTACAGGCTAGGTTTTAATGGTAATTCACACAATTAGCATGACTTTTCTGTGTACAACACGCCAATTGTGGGTCGACAATATCATGATGGTCGAGACCGATTTCTAAAGAACATTCCAAACTGCCCCAAAAATCTACCCTCTGACGACGTTGAGGACTGATGGTGCATCGACGCTGCCTGGACGTCTCAATGTTCGGTTGGCAGGTACACATCCTAATTCTTAGTGGGGTTTGGGGCTCACAGACCTTTGGCCGTTGGCCGTAGTCTTTGTGGTGTTCTCAAGTGCAACGTTTCTGCCAAGACACAGGCGGCGCAAGGCAACACAACACACAGCCTTTGTCACGTCTACTTCTCTGATGTTGGTTGGGTGTGTCAGGGCCTTTATAGACCACTGTCTGGAGCTAGCTACTTCTCTGATGTTGGTTGTGAGTTTTAGGGCCTTTATAGACCACTGGCTTGAGCTAGCTACTTCTTTGATGTGCTACATAAACTGTCCGAGATGCCTGACTAGAAATAATAATAAAGATGTAACATACACAGAATTTACAACAATAGTTGTGCACTGTACAATTTCTAAAGTACTTTTATGGCTGTTAATGGCTTTACTGCAGTACACTGCATTTCAGTGGGGCAGAAAGTATTGGCGTGTGACCACACCCACAATGTATATGTTTTTTTAATATGTATATATTAGATACATACATAATATTGTATTATGTATAATTTTATATGTACACATATATATATATATATATATATATATATATATATATATATATATATATATATATATATATATATATATATATATGTATGCTTCACATCACTCACACAGTGTTTCTCTCTTTCACTTTGAAACCACAGCCATTTTTTCTTTTCATACCATGCTCTGGAGAATGTTTTGTTGTAATTTTTCCGCCTATCCAATTTTAACCTCTCAAATGTTTTCTTTAACAGAAACTTAACACTGTAAATCACAGGTGAAACACGACTCGCCATATCTGCATCTGATATAGAAATGACAAAAGACACTGGGGGAATAATTTGAGTTAAAACAACAATAGCTCTAGAATATGACCATGGGGCAGACTACTTTACGACCATATAGGTGTCTTTTAGCCTGGATTGCAATTCTTATTGCAGCCTGCAGGGTAATGCGATAAACATACGGAGGAAAGCGGTCGCTTAGCTGCCCTGCCACAACATTGCATGACACGTTAAGCTCAACTAAAATCGCCACCAATGCCACCATCATCCAAAATTTTATGTCTACAGACCAAAAGTAGGAATAGTATAGTAAAATAGTCGGAAAGCCTACAGAAACTATAGATAGTTCATGTGACAATCACATTATTAAAAATTTATTTGGAACAATGATTTTTTTTTGGGAGCATGCTTTTGCAAGTACTTCGCTGCCCCACCTGCCCGTATGGACGGCACTCGCCTGATCGTGAATAGTATTATTATAATGACTAGAGTTTCCGCACGCGCGTTGCGCACACTCAACCTTTAGTGGGTCATGAGTTTGATTCAGAATCCATTGATTATCATCGCATATATGTACAATGTAATCTGTATCTCCTCTCAGTGTACCAAAAAAAGTGTGAGATAAAAGCACAGAATAAAGTACGCCCAACCACACAGTGGTGAACTGGTAACATTGTATTGCAAATTTTTTTCACAGGGTAATATGTATTACTTGTTGGTCAGCCACAGTGCACTTAGAGCAGTTCTGAACACACATTGTTGTCCGTCAGGCCGTCCTTGTGGTCTCCAACAAACACCCTTCCACCTCTGGCACGCTTGCCTCTGCTAAAGGCAGTGTAGAGCTGGCCATGTGTGAACACACTTTGGGGCAGGAACACTCCAACTCGATCATTTTCTTAACGTCTTACCTGGGCGAGTGTCGCTGCGGTGTGTGCGCGTGCGTGTGTGTTCTTACCTGCGCGTGTGTCGATGGTGGAGCCTTTATGTTTAAAAACATAACGTATTACCTGGGCGAGTGTCGCTGCGGTGCGTGCACGTGCGTATGTGTTCTTACCTGCGCGTGTGTCGATGGCGGGGCCTTTATGTTTAAAAACATAACGTCTTCTCTGGGTGAGTGTGTCGCTGCGCTGTGTGCTTTTGTGTTCTTACCTGGGCGCGTGTGTCGATGGAGGAGCCGTAATGTTTAAAAACATAACGTCTTACCTGGGCGAGTGTGTTGCTGCCTTTGTCTTGACTTGCGTGTGTGTGCGTGTGTCTGTGTGTGTGTTTTTGTGTGTGCGCGCGCTTGTGTGTGCACTTCCGTGAATGTATCGCTGCCTTTGTCTTGACGTGCGGTGTGTGCGCGTGCGTGAACGTGTGTGTGCACGTGTGTGTGCATTTCCGTGTATGTTCGTGCGTATGTGCGTGTGTGTGCAGTGTGTGTATGCGTGCTTGCGGTGTATGTATGCGTTTGCGCGTGCTGTGTGTGTGGAAGCTGCAGGCTGCTTGCCACATGCGCACTGACCAAGTTGAGTAACTGGTGCGACAGGCCTGCTATTATAGTAGTAAGATTATTTATGAATTATATTGGTAACAGATGTTTAGGTGAAGCCATGGAGAAGCAAATTATGCTTTGATCACCAGGACAGGTTAAGTCCTTTAGAATAACTGCAACTTTGAAATTTTGATAAAGCAGTAGTACATAGTGAATTTCTCATTTAAAAAATCATCGTTTATACATGAAAACTGATTATAAGCAATTCATAATCAGCCATATATGATAAAAAAGATGATTCAATAGTGGTTCTTTAGATACATTATAATGCCTAATTGAATTAGCTACTTTGGTAACACTTTATAATAAGGTGCTGTGGAGTGCGGTAAATGACGAGACAAGAGACGGAGATGGGTCGAGTCAGCTTTACTCTCCACTTCAAAACTAAACAAGGTACTCCAGCATGAGTTCAAACGTAACAGCCGTAAACCAGAACACCCGTCAACCCGAACTGTCGTAAACCCTTTTCCTTAAAGGAACAGTCCCTTGGTGAATGTCTTTATTATGTTGTTGTGGGTCACCACACAGGCCCCCCCAGAATTCACCCAAACCAACAGGTCCAGACCCGACAGGGAACCTACAGAGAACAATGGACACCCACTAGTGTTAAACAGAACATGCTAGCATATAACAGTCCCCAGAAAAATCAACACCTAGGGGGGCGGACCAGGCGGCCTGAACGGCTGCGCTTAACAGGAGAAGGGCAAAAGGCAGGAGCAGGTGCCGAGGCCGCCGCAGGGCCAGGTGTCGAGGGTGCCGCAGGCGGGCGCCCCCGCCGCGGGGGCCCCCGCCGCGGGGGCTGAACCAGCTGGAGCGGTTCGCCAACATCCACATGAGCAGGCTTGAGCCGGTCAATAGCCACCCGCTCAGGCCTGCCCCCCATATCCACAACAAAGTTCTTAGGCCCACCCTCCAAGACGCGGAAGGTGCCATCGTAGGGGGGCCGCAGCGGGGTACGGTGGCCGTCGTGGCGGACGAAAACGTACTTGGCTGACGGTAAATCCCTGGGAACGTAGGACCGGGGGAGACCATGGTGAGACGTTGGAATGGGAACAAAAGCGTCCTCAATGTCCCGGGACGCAGCACGATGGGAGGCAGCCGACCACGGGGCCGTGGCGTCCGGAAGAAACTCCCCAGGGACGCGCAGGGGCTGGCCATACACCAGCTCTGCCGACGAGGCCTGAAGATCGTCCTTGGGGGCGGAGCGAAGGCCCAGCATAACCCATGGGAGGCGGTCAGCCCAGTCGCTGCCCGTAAGGCTGGCCCTGAGCGCGGCCTTCATGTCCCGATGAAACCGCTCGCAAAGCCTATTGCTCTGTTGGTTATAGGCTGTGGTATGGTGGACCTTCACCCCCAGGACCTCGGCGACCGCAGTTCAAAGCTCCGACGTGAACTGCGGCCCCCGGTCCGAGGAAAGGTCGGACGGTGTGCCGAAACGGGCCACCCAAGCCATAACGAACGCCCGGGCCACCTCAGCTGCTGTAGTGGAAGACAGGGGAACCACCTCTGGCCACCTGGTGGTCCTGTCCACCATGGTGAGGAGGTAGGTGTAACCACGGGAGGGTGAAAGCGGGCCCACCAGGTCCACATTCACATGGTCGAAACGCCTCTCCGGCACTTTGAAAAGAGCCAAGGGGGCTTTGGTATGCCTAGTCACCTTTGCACGCTGGCACGCCACACAAACAGCGGCCCAGGCCCTGACGTCCTTCCGCAGGCCCGGCCAGACGAACTTGGCCCCCACCAGCTTGGCAGAGGCCTTCACCCCTGGGTGGGAAAGGCCGTGGATCGTTTCAAAGACCCTACGCCGCCAGCCAGCAGGCACCATGGGGCGCGGTTGGCCAGTGGAGACGTCGCAGAGGAGCATAGTGTTGGCCGTGCCAAATACCACATCCTCCATGAGGAGCGCCGTGGGGGCCGCCCTGTAGGCCTGTACCTCAGAGTCCGTAGCCTGATCCCCAGCCATAGCTGCGTAGTCGAGGCCCAAGTGGACGGAACCAATAACCACCCGAGAGAGGCAGTCGGCTACAAAATTGTCCTTGCCGGCCACATGCTGAATGCCCGTGGTGTACTCAGAGATGGCGGAGAGCTGACGCTGCTGCCGACCAGACCATGGCTCCGAAGACTTGGCCATGGCGAACGTCAGCGGCTTGTGGTCAACGAAAGCCGTGAACCGACGGCCCTCCAACAGGAAACGGAAATGACAGGAGGCGAGGAAAAGAGCCAGGAGCTCCCTGTCGAAGGCGCTGTATTTCATCTCGGTGTCACGGAGCTTCCTGCTGAAAAAGGCCAGCGGCTGCCAGGCTCCGCCCACTCACTGCTCACACACAGCCCCTACGGTGTAATCAGAGGCGTCCGTAGTAAGAGCAACAGGGGCTCTTACTACGGGTGCGCCAGCAGAGCAGCGTTGGCCAACGCGGTCTTGGCAGCATCGAAAGCAGCCGTCATCTCTGTGGACCAATCCAACACGTCTGCCGGCCTCCTGCCCCGCAAGGCGTTGTACAAGGGTCGCATGAGCTGGGCCGCATGCGGGAGGAAACGGTTGTAGAAGTTCACCATGCCCAGGAACTCCTGCAGGGACTTCACAGTGCGCGGGCGTGGGAAACTGGCGATGGCGTCCACCTTGGCCGGGAGGGGAACCGCCCCCTGCGGGGTGACGTGGTGGCCGAGGAAAGTGATGGAGGACCGGCCAAACTCGCACTTGGCCGGGTTGACAATGAGACCATGCTCACTGAGCCGACCGAACAGCTGCCGTAGATGCGTCAGATGGTCGTCTGCAGACGCACTGGCAACGAGAATGTCGTCCAAGTAGACAAACAGGAACGGCATGTCCCGCAGCACAGAGTCCATGAGGCGCTGAAACGTCTGTGCTGCGCCCTTGAGGCCGAAAGGCATCCTCAGAAACTCAAAAAGTCCAAAGGGCGTGATGACCGCCGTCTTTGGGACATCCTGCGGGCGGACGGCCACCTGATTGTAACCGTGTACCAGGTCCACCTTTGAAAAGATGGCGGCGCCGGCCAGGTGTGCGGAGAAGTCCTGAATGTGCGGTACCGGGTACCGGTCGGGGGTGGTGGCGTTGTTCAGGCGACGGAAATCACCACAGGGCCGCCAACCGCCATCAGCCTTGGTCACCATGTGCAGGGGGGAGGCCCACGGACTGTTGGAATGGCGTACGATGCCGAGGCGCTCCATGGTGGCGAACTCCTCCCTGGCGATCGCGAGCTTGGCAGAGTCGAGGCGCCGGGCCCGTGCATAGACCGGGGGGCCAACCGTGGTGATGTCGCGCTCCACACCATGCTTAGCCACAGCCGATGAAAACGTGGGCGTGGTGATGTCGGGAAACTCAGCCAGCAGGCGTTGATACAGGTCCCCGGTGGCGAACGTGTTCGCAAGACAAAGCCCCCCCACCCCGCCCAGCGTGCAGGGGTACGAAGCAAAAGAGAGGGCGTCGATCAGGCGGCAGTTCTTTACATCCACCAGCAGCCTGTAGGCGCAGAGGAAATCCGCTCCCAGGAGTGGCCTAGAAACGGCAGCCATGACGAGATCCCAGCTGAAACGCTGGCTGCCGAAACACACCTCCACTCCGCAAGCACGCATCCTCCACACACCTCCGGAATATGTGGGCGAAAAGGAAGGAGGGATCCGCCGAGCCCAGCACGGCCAGCATCCTCTCCATCAACTCCGACGGCTTGCCGTCACCCAGGCCGGTCAGGGAAAGCAGGCGGTCTGCCTTCTCGAGCTCCGACAGTTCAAAAAGGCCCAGGAGGAACGTCTTGAGTGCGTCATACTTGCCGACAGCTGGAGGAGCCTCCTACCGCGCCATAGACCTGGCCGTCGTCGCGGCATCTAAGGATGCTACCACGTGGAAATATTTTGTGACGTTCTGCGTTATTCCTCTCAGCTGGAACTGGGCTTCGATGTGTTGGAACCACGACCGTGGGCTGTGCTGCCAAAAGTCCGGTAACTTGACGGTGGCAGCATAGATAGCGCCGACGTTAGCCGCGTTGGTAGCCGCGCCGCCAGCGGCGGCCGGCGCCACAGCGGGTGCGTTGTTATCACCGTCAATGTGCAACATAATCCAGCCGTATCCAACTCGCGTCGGGGGTCACCAATTGTGGAGTGCGGAAAATGACGAGACAAGAGACGGAGATGGGTCGAGTCAGCTTTACTCTCCACTTCAAAACTAAACAAGTTACTCAAGCATGAGTTCAAACGTAACAGCCGTAAACCAGAACACCCGTCAACCCGAACTGTCGAGAACCCTTTTCCTTAAAGGAACAGTCCCTTGGTGAATGTCTTTATTATGTTGTTGTGGGTCACCCCAGTGCCATAATAAATAGCAAACTAGTCATTACTTACCCTTTGTTAATATTTGTTAATTGTTACTAAAATATCTATTTTACAAAAGTTAATAGTTTTTTTTCACTGACCACAGAGTTTCGCTATAAAACTATTAACTTGTGCCAAATAGATATTTAAGTAACAATTAACGAATATTAACAAAGGGTTAGGTAATGACTAGTTTGCTATTTATTATGGCACCTTATTATAAAGTGTTACCGTTATTTTTAATTCTATTTACAGTATATTAATAAGGCTTTATAAACACAGAAATATTGTTGCAAATCATTAGTTAAGATATTTGTGTGAGCTCATCTAAAGTTAGGGCAATCTTTGCCTTACTTAGTATTTATATATTATATTTAAAAGCTTGAAATGCTACCATTTCAAGCATACAAAATAATATGAGGTAATCAGTAGGTTATATAGTCCTCATTTGGTTGAACTCACACAAAATACCTAACTAATGGTTTATAACTCCCTGAACTATTGTTAATTGCAGAACTATTAAGTGTAAAGCATAATAAATACAGTGAAAATATTTTCTAAATCCAAAAATTACTAAATTAACTTATTAAATATTTTCTCATTATATTAATAATAATTTATAACTGATTCAAGAATGGTTAACGAGGGAGTATCTATCTAGAAACAATGCTTTATAAATGCTGAATTTAGTATTAAGTCATTATTTACAACTTTATCAATGCTTGCTTTGTTTTGTTGCAGTTATTTGAAATTTGAACAGGAGTAGCTTCACTCTCTGGTTCTGGGGAACATGTTCAGAAAAGGCTCCAGGCCAAAGACACACAGATTTCAGCTCCAACCCCGGGCTGATGACATTTGCTTGATCAATCAGTATGGAAGTACATCTGTGTCATCGGATTTTGAAAATAAATAGCCAGTGAATTTTAAGCACTGAATATTTATGCATTAAAATAACGTATCTGGATTTACGCCTCTGAATTTAACTCTTTAAATGTTCAGCAAATCATTTTGACCTTTATCTTTTAATGTTAAAAAAATCCAAATTAAATAATCAATGTTAAAAAACGAAAATATTTTCAACGTCCCCAGATTCAACATGCCAAAGTCAGCTGCAAAATTCATTGTATGAAATTCAGTGTTAACATCCGGGGATCCAAGGAAGAGCAATCAATCCTAGATGCTAGATAGCGGTCAAGCAAGGAGTGCTACACTGAAAAGTGTGACCCCAGGGGGCGCACTTGATTTGATTAGATTAGCTTTTTACAGACCCAAACAATGGATAGGGTGTTTAGTATGGTCCACCACCGTTGCTTCTCTCCCCATAAAATGCTACAGTCAGTGTTTAATGATGTTGATTTACCTTTGAGTATTTCCTATTATAGTCTACTGTAAAATGCTGTTAAGAATTAATGTTTGTATCAAGAAAGAAAAAAACATCATGACAGCCGTTGCCCTGTCTTCCCGCATTAGAGTCGGGTATCCAACAACTCTTATTCCCGCTCGCTCTCCTTGCTTGACTGCGATCTTGCATCTAGGATCGATTGCTCTTCCTTGGGTCCCCGGATGTTAACACTGAATTTCATGTTGAATTTGGGGACGTTGAAAATACTAAGTTGATTTTTTTAACATTGAATATTTGATTTAGAATTTTTTAACATAGGGGCTGCTGGCGGAAGTAGATTCCTAATCCATTGACGGATAGCGGAGAAGCAATGGACTCAATAACAGAGTAACAAAGTGACCTTTAGAACCAAAAGGAGGATGGTGGCTGTGATACCTGGACATGCATTAAAGCAGCCTTTATGAGTCTGCATGGATCTCCTTCCTTTTAAAGATGAAGGTTGACTTACTTATGGATTTGGACTTTTGAACTCGTTAAGGCGATGCAGATGTCGTTGTTTAGGCGAACTCGTTAAGGCGATGCAGGTGTCGTCGTTTATCCCAAATGGTCTCCGCCATCAAAGAGATGTGTGTGGGGGGGGGGGGGGGGGAATCAGCCATGCGGGCGGCGGTTTAAAGACATATTCAACTGTACTCCTGGGCCAGTGCCACGATATATGAAATAACAGCCCAGTCATTTTGTGGCATCATCCTAATTAATTCAACCACTTTGGCGATTTATTCCGCGGTGCAGCTCTCTCCGTCTCGCCGTGACTCAGAGAAAATCAATCAAGGCCTCCAGGATGACATCATAAGTGACTAAGCAACCAACACCAGGATGACATCACAAACACACGACTCACTAGTGCTGGCTGTGACTGCGTATGGGAGGTAAAGAGGGTCACCTTTCCTCGTAGTCAACATTGTAGTGTAGTCACCCTGCAGTAGCAGTGTAACGGCACTTCTTTAGTTCTTTATTGACTTTAGCGTCATCTTAGAGATTAGCAGCCCTGTCAGTCCATGACTTGTCTGGGGATCTCTTAGCTGTAGAGGGTAAAGACATCCACTATACACCCTGTTAGCTTGAGTTTCCCCAGCTCCTACCGTGATCATTTAAGGGTTGTCAGTGTGCGATGAGCCACAAAGGTCAATAACACTAATTAAGTTCAGACAGCTGCCTTTGAAAACATATGTATCTATTCAAGAAATATGCATTGTTGCACTGGCAATCCAAAGGTGTCATTTTTCCAATGTGTCCATTAAATTATGCTCTATCCATTTTATCGATGGATTCGGTTAAAATGAATAAAAAGCAAGTTTTGGGTAAAGGTTTCCAGTTAATTTGTTTTGTAATAGTGCTAAATTCAAACATTATAAAAGTGTAAAACCATAATCTCATCACAAAATCATTGACTAAAAAGAACAAACAACGCACTCATCTTCCTCTCTCAATTCCTCTGGTACGCAGTTTAGGTGTGAAGAACAGCCAACAACAACCAACGCGAAGAAAGCAATTATTTTTGGTACTTATGTGCTTTTTAACTGCTTGGATAGAAGTATTGGATTCCTGTAAGAGGGAGCGAGAGGCAGGGTTTAGAAACAGCATTATCCTTCCAACAACCTTCAGTCAATTAGATTCCCTGTTAAAAAACTCTGCTGCTAATGGGGTCTAAAGAGCTGTCGCTCCCACTCTGGCACGCGCCTCCCCCCGCCACCCCCCCCCCCCCCCTCTCTCCCTCTTACACTCCCTCTTTCACACGTTCTCTTTCATTCTCCTACAACACACACACACACATAGAAACACACACACACACACACACACACACACACACACAGTCACAAATGCACTTAGTTGCTCTTGGGTTCTGTCACTGCTAAGCCTGGCAAGGGGCCCAAGTATGTAAGTGACCAGCCAAATACCGCACCTTAACACTCCTTATATAGTAGAGATTTGAGATGAGATTGTAAACCCACACACACACACACACACACACACACACACACACACACACACACACACACACACACACACACACACACACATACATACACACACTTTTTCTCTCATCCCACACACGCTGGTCGGGCAGCAACATGCAGCGAGTGAAGTGAAAACAAAGTGAAACAGAAACAAAAACAAAGAGAAAAGACAAAACTGGGAAGTAGTAGGAAGCGGTCAGACACTGCTTGGCTGGGTGACCAAAACAGATCCCCAATTAGGAAACATCGTTAGAGGCTGTGCACAGGATAAGCAGCTGTTACTGTTTTGGACGCTTAGCCAAAATGGCAAGTGTGCAAACAGTGTTTGGTGAAATATGGGAACTTATCTGCTACTAAAAACTAATAAAATGGGGAAGAAATGCTGTCACCTTGCCAAGCACGGGCCTGAATGTGGAATTAGCATGAAAGCTGGAGAATGGCTGGAGAATATCCGCTTACTACTACTGCCGCTGCTCCTCTGTCATCATCGTTATCATCATCCAGCATCACCGTCTCTATCCCCCTCTCTATCTCTCTCTCCTCTCTCTCACTCTCTCTCTCTCTGTCTTTGAGCTCTGTCGCGCTCCCTCCTGTGTTTCTGCTAGTTTAGATGGGTCACAAAAGTCTTTCTGGCTGTAACTCTATTAATCTTCTCTCCGGAAGCTGAGGGCCATAAATCCTGTACATAAAACACATGCATACACACACACACACACACACACACACACACACAAGCATGCACACATACGCACACAAGCATGCACACATACGCACACAAACATAAACACACATACACACACACATACACACACAGAAACACAAGCATGCCCACACACATACACACACACACACATATACACACACAAGCATACACATGTGCATGCACGGTACTCAGGCACATAAAAGGATCAGCCATTTCATTAACTCATTGTGTTTGTATTGGTCTGTGTGTGTGTGTGTGTGTGTGTGTGTGTGTGTGTGTGTGTGTGTGTGTGTGTGTGTGTCGGGGAGAAACCGCAATGGCAGACTCTGATCAACACTGTTTTTCTCTGCCTGGCTTGCCTTTGTCATTTTCGGCTCCATCCAAGTCCATTAACATTTTCTCCTGCATTGTTTGTGAAATGTTATGCAGAAATTGTTTCTCTGTTCGTACTAAATCTATTTAAACAGAGTTTTCGTTTACGTTTCCAACTCGATGAGCATAATGATCAAAGTTTATTGCAATTTCATTTCATGACCATCACACCTGCAACATCAAATTTCTATTTCCTTTGTTCCATGATAAGTAAAAACCTCATGATAAGTCGATTAAAGCAGCAACACAGCTTCAGCCACTAATGAAACATTGGAATAACCTTGAAACAAGTGATTAGGGTCCTTTTATGACTGCACAAGAGAGGCTGAAGAACTAAATCAGTTTTACACTATTGTTAACTCTAACCCCTTATAGATTCACGCATCTGAAGATCTACCTGACGGGACTCATGTTCACGGCAAGGTTACGTTTAAAATGAAACGTTTACTTGCTAACTTACCATAAGATGTGTTGACTACTACACTGTAGATGATGCTATATGGGGTAGCCCAGTTATCTGGAGTCAAAACAACCATTCCTAATACCTGTATGAGAGTATTCAACGTTGTTGTAACTTTACAACATTACCTTACACTACACAATTGTATTTTCCAACTTAATTGTATTCTAGCCGTGGTGTTAGCTGATGGGGGGATATTGGATTTGCAGAGGCGGACAGAGTACACAGCTTCCTTACTTGAGTAAAAGTACAGATACCCCTTGCTAAATTTTACTCAAGTACAAGTAAAAGTACTACAGTCAGATGTCTACTTAAGTAAAAGTACTGAAGTACTTGTTTTTAAAAGTACTTGAGTATCAAGAGTACAAGAGTACATTTTCTAAATATTGCATTACTACTGCCACAGTGCTTACATTTATGTATAGAAACGTCCTACATGGAGTTATGAAAAATGTTAATACCTTGGAGAATGTAAAAGGAATTGAAAGCAAAATCAAGTCATTCATCTTTTTACCATGTTGCTTTATTTAACATTTCTCACTTGCCCACAAGGCAATAGCACAATAGTATACAGTATAACAGTATACTGAAGAACATAAAAACAACTGCTCAGCTTACATAAATATGTAATATCAGAAAAGAAAATTCAGCTAACAATTGTATGTATGTGTGAGTTTCTCAGTTTTTTCATCAATCAAATCAATAAACCTAAACCGACAATATAGCAATGTTCTGACACACCTCTGAACCTGACCGTGTTATACACGCAGCATAGCAAAGAAGAGAAAATAATGATGATTAAAGAAAATCAGCTAATCAGCTGTGTTTAGGTCAGCGTACAAAAAGGGAAAAAAAAATCAGACAGTATTAAGCCCCTTCCTCTCATATTGACATACAGGCAAAGGCAAGAGAAAATACTTTCAGCTGAATAACACCATTCTCACACATCTATGTGTGAATACTCTGTGTGTGTTTGTGTGTGTGTGTGTGTGTGTGTGTGTGTGTGTGTGTGTGTGTGAGTGTGTACTGTACTTTAATTCAATCAAATGTCATGAAGTCCTTGTTCAACTTGAGAAGTTGGTTCTCAAAATTCTGTGAATGATTTGATCCCCTTCTTGGGGTGAAAAGCAAACCTGTGCTAAAAAGCCTTTCACACGCGGCTGAAGCTGGCAGAGCTGTGTTGAGCTTTAGTGAGAGGTTACGCACAGCTGGATAGGGGGCCAGTGTATTCACTCCTTCAGCTGTAGGGGCTAGGTATCCATCAAGTTGCTTACTTATCTCATGGGAATGCGTCTGCCTGAGAAAAGTCATCTTCATCAGAAGAGGTTAATGTGGTATCAGGAGACTGAAGACCTTCATCATGTTCTGGCAGATGTGTCTTGATGTAACTAAGGCCTTGATTAGAAACACAGAATCACACCAACAAACACATATTTTTGTTATTATTACTCTGTAAGTGAACAACTGCATAGAATCATTGTTGGATGTAAAGGTTTTTGAAAAAAAACAAGCAAACAAACAAACAAAAACAAACAAACAAAAACAAACAAAAAAAACAAACATTTTCCTTACCAAGTTGTAGGACTGTGTCATTGCTGGTCCAGGAGGTTTTGAACCTTTGAACGAGAATGGCTGCTGAAATTAGCTCTGGCTCTGACATCATGCTCTCAAACCGCTTCCTCAAACCTTCAAGAAGAGCATCAACAAGTGGCTTGCAAAATCTGAGTGAATGTCTGGACTTTTCAAGCTTGGTTGTGAGGGTGGTGAGTGTCGGAGCCAGCCATCTGAACGTTGACTTATCCTTGTAGTATGTTCAAGGACTTCGCAACTGGACTCATGGTGGTGACATATTCCCCTAAAAAGGCCGGACTGTACCTAATAGAAACAAGAAAATAAACAAACACATATTTCAACAAAATGTATACAGAACCACTGTGCAATGCTGGACATTTATTTATTTGTTTATGTACCTCCAGCAGATAATGTTACTCTAACAAAATTATAACACAATTATACATTAACATAAGCTACTTACATTGGAACTAGGGATGGGCATAATTAATCGATGCTCGATAATTGATCGTTAAGAAATGCGTCGATCAATTTATATTGTTATCGATCAAAAGGACGTTGTGTTGCATACTGTGAGTCTTGAAGCATTTAATTGAATATCACTATGTGGGAGAAATACCACCCTGCCGACTGGTGGAAAGTGAATTGAAGACGGTTCCCCAGGCTGTCAAAGTTAGCGCGACAATACCTCTGCATCCCCGCAACTTCGGTCCCGTCAGAGCGGGTGTTTTCTGCTGCTGGACTGACAGTTACAAGGCTGCGTTCGCGTCTGACCCCCGAGCATGTTAACATGCTTATATTCCTAAACAAAAATATGTAGGCTGGAGTTACTGTATGCTATGAGACAGTAGGGACAGTCACCACCGTATGTGAGTCGCTCTTTTTTTTCTAAATGTGTTGTCTCTCGCTCCGCTATTCTTTCGGCTTGGTGCCTCTTGGAGTCGTTACATTTTGCCAAAACTGTGATATTTTAGCAACAAGTTCAGCCTTGTATATGTTCAATAAGGTATTGCTTTTAGATAGACTAGTTCATGCAATTGTTGGTAAATGGGTGGCTCATCTTTTTGTTGCGAGCCTTTTCCGCGCGCCGGCTGCAGCCTATAGGCATTATATGTCGGCCTTTTCCCCCCCTTTTTTTCAAAACAGTTATACAGTTTAATGCCCACGTTTAGCCTACTGCCTTTGTTTGATTATTGTTGTCCGATAAGTTGGCTACTTATTGTAATTGGAATAGGGTACAGATTTAGTCTTGTTGAATCGTATCCAAACCTTTAAGAGCGACTGTAGGCGCATTGTTCGGACTTTACGAGCGCCGCATAGGCCTATAACCTATAATGCCTGTATTTATTATTTCAAAACTGTTAAACAGTTGTAGGTCTTCAAGTTAACTATATTGTATTAATGTTGGCCCATACATTATTGTTGGAATAAAGATTTCATTGATAAAAACATGCTGCATTTTGTATTTTCTACCAACGGGAATTTCAATAGAAAAAAGTTAATGATTAATCGATAATTGATCGATAACTCTAGCGATGCTCGATCAAGGAAATTTCTTCAAATGCCCATCCCTAATTGGAACATTGAGTGCAGCACAGACCGTTCTCACAGACCCCTCTCCTTGGTCTCTGATGATTCTGACCACATGTTCCACGGCCATGAAAGAGGAGTTCCATCGAGTTGAATTAGGCTGTAACAAGGGAAGCTTACAGCGTTCCTCTATAAGCTCTGCATTTTGAGGAGACCTTGATGCTTTATTCCAGAGTGCCTGGCACTTAGAAAAGGCTGATCTGGACAATTTCTTGTAAGCTTCTGTCTTATTAGCCCGATCAACATCGACTGTGGAAACTAAATTTAGTAAATGGCATGCACACCGATGATGTTTCGGCAGCTGATACTGAAGCCCATCATCTTCCTCCAGAGTGGCTTCCTCATCCATGAATTCCACCTCCTCTTCACCATCAGATGCATCACAATCTTCTCCTACTTCGCCTTCTGCAACTAACTCTTCATTGTTATTTTTGTCCTGCTGACCAAAGACACGGAACGCTTTCACGAAATTCGACCCGCTGTCTGTTGTAGTTCTAACAACCTTTTGACTTATTTCATACTCTGCATGAATGTCGGTCAAAACAGCTGCCAAGGCATCGAATTTGTGGGAGCCCCTTAGTTGACGGCAAGCAAGGGCAACTGAATGGCGTTCAAAACTGCAAGGATTGAGCCAGTGGGCTGTTACACCTATAAAGCTCCTTCTCCTTGCCGTCCAACAATCAGTAGTGGTGGCAATGTATGGTACCTTTTTCATTTCGTTCTTGAGACGTTCTTTCATTTTAGATGTAGCTGAATCAATCTTGCGGCGCACAGTTGTGCGGGACATGACAGCACTACTCGGTTGTAATTCTACAATAAGGTCTTGGAAGGATGGTTTCTCCACCAGGGAGAAGGGTTGGAGACCTTGAACAATGAAGCGGAGGATAGCCCGATCAACCGTCTTCTGAGACACCTGCTTGGTCTCCAGCAGTTTCAGTTGCTTCGCCTTGAAGCCTGTTCCACCTTCGGATGGCCTCTAGCAGGCTGTTGAAGTCAGTTGACAGTATTCCTCCAGATGTGTCTCATGCCTTCTCTGTAAAACACAGCATAATATTTCAGTTTACACTATAATAAACTAATAAATATTAGAAAAGATACCCATCATGTAGTCTACATAGCAGTATTATTAATTATGAAGTGCTGGTTGTTCATAATTTTCCAATGGCTCCAGACTAACTTTTAAATTGGTTTTACTGGTGCAACTTACTTTAATTTACGTGGACCAGCAAAGTATTTAAGTGCTTCTGACATTCTAACAAGTGCTGCAATATTAGGTCAGGCAAATACAAGACTTTGGGTAGAATATCTCTCATGTATTTAAATACAATTGTAGGCTACAGCAAATTTTCATTGTATAATAAGACAGGTATAAGTACACTCAAGAGCGTTCCCCCACTTAAATAGGCATTTAAGCCTTACAGTTCAACAAACACTATTGTAAATTGCTGTCTAGGCCAGCTGAACTTTTATTTTTAAAAAAAAGCCAAATAGCCCCTTAGACTGAACTGTAGGGCTAGCTCTAGTTATTCACTCTATATAAGTGAGCTGAAATGCCCTGCTTGCAACTAGCATAGCCTACGACTGAACTAATAAGCTTTTGCATATTTTTTGTATGGTAAAAAAGACGTTTTGTACTCGAGCTCACACTAGAAACGATACATTGTATGCTCTCCCTATTTGTCAGGGGCATGTCAAAACATGAATCTGAAAAGTCTTCAGTTGATTATCTGCGTTACACGAATAGCTTGCCTCGACCTATGCTAATTGTCAGGCCAAAGTTAGCCATCTGAATGGCTAGCTACAGCCATGGCTGCTGGCAAATTGGCGGGTGCATGTGGCTTCGACTACTCAAACGTAACCGAGAATGTAAAAAGCTGCATTATCGCAGCTAGCCAATCATTTAGTGCACTTTTCTGTAGCTAGAATCTAGCTTAGAAATGCAAGGAAGTTTATTACAATGTACGTACCTTGACATGCTTCAGCAAGTTGGAGGATGAATTTTTGTAGGTGGTGATGAAGTTCTCTTTTGGCAAACACAGCAAACACTTGAAGCGAAAACTATCATTAACTTGTTCAGAAAATTTAAATAGTCTGGCGAGGTGGGGTCATGGGTTGGCACATTCCCGGGATGGACCTGCTGCGTCTTCATCCATTGTTTCCTCCATGGTTTCGTCTCTCATCTAAATCTGACCATGGAGTTGATTTTGGCGGAAAGCGAAGGTGATTGCTGATAGGCTGAAGGCTGCCCCAATCAGCGACGCCTGCACAATTCAGTCACGTTTGAGAGGGAAACAACAAATTGAGGGTTTCCGAGATTTTTTTTAGAAGAAGTAACGGGTACTCACGGTTATGGATAGAAATGTAGCGGAGGACTTCCGGTTATGGCGCGCTGCTAGGCAGACGTGTGAAAGAGAGCTCCCATGCACAATTCATAGAAAAATAATCAGGAAGCCACTAAGAATTACCAAACAGTTACTACTGATCCAAAAACACAGCAAACAGCCATAATGCCACCGAAACTGCAGCCAAAGACTTCAAAATCTACTAAATCAACCGATGATTCTTCCAGCCCGACGATGCTAACTAGTTCCAATACTAGCGACGACGACACAATTAGCCCTGGTCTAATTCTCAACGCTATCCAGACAATGAAAGAAGATTTTGTGTCGAGGTTTGATGGGCTATTGGGCGCTATTCAGGGAGTGCAAGGCGAATTAAAGTCATTGACTGGCCGACTGACCGAAGCTGAAGACCGAATTGGCGCCAATGAAGATGACCTAACATCTCTGAAAACACAGACCACCACCATGAAAGCAGCTATGGAGGAGCTTGTGCTAAAGGTGGATGACTTGGAAAACCGAGCACGCCGCTCGAATGTGCGGTTGGTGGGTCTGCCTGAGTTAACCGAAGGAGGTGACGTGCGTAACTTTTTGGAAAAGTGGATTCCTAAAGCTCTTGGTGAAATGAACTTTACTGGGCCATTGCTTATAGAAAGAGCACACCGAGTTGGTAGACTCAACAGTAAAGATGGAAGCCAACCAACCGCTACACGCCCTAGAGTGGTGGTGATGAAGTTTCTGAACTACGCCGACAAGGTTCGAGTGATGAAAGCGGCCAGAAGCAAGGGAAAGATACTTGTCGACGATAAGAATGTCATGTTTTTTCCCGACGTGTCGGCGGATCTGCTAAAACGTAGAAAAGTCTTTGATTCAGCAAAGAAAGAACTAGCCTCCCTTTCTATCCATGACCTGCGTTACGGAATAATTCACCCAGCTACACTTCTGGTGACCATCAAGGGAAGACGGCACACGTTCGACACTGCATCTGAAGCGGAGGCTTTTGTGCAGGAATTAAAGTCGCAAAGCTAGGCAACGCTGGGTGGTGAGAAAGCTAACGTGTTTAGTGCTGACACAATACAGGTAACTGAATTCTTCCTGGACTGTTTAAAGAATGCAGCCGCAATACGGGCGCGATAAGCTTTTCCTGGACTGTTTAAGACTGTTAATTTAAGTCTAATGTTTTGCTGCAAAGTGGTTATTTCTGATTGCAATACACAATAAGTTAACTTTTAATATTTTGCATGGAGCTCCAACATGATCGCTGAGCATGCTGTTCCTCGACATGTGGGTGGACCAGCTTAGTTCCATAGTCAGACTCTGTTCAGGGGTCTATTGGAAGTGTGATCTAGGGGAGGGAAGCGTGTACTTCGTTTGGGGAAGTACACCCTATTGTGTTTACGTCTACGTCTTAAGGCACATATTTTTATTTTCATTTGTATTAATTAAGTTTTCTCTGTATTGTATACTCAATTCCAACCCGCACATACAATGTAGTATTATATCATGTCATTTGAACTCCAGTTCACCTCTTGGAATGTAAGAGGTCTAAACAAACTTGTCAAGCTTAAGCAAGTAATGAGTAGGATTAAACAACTAAAAGCTAAGATAGTCTTTCTGCAGGAGACACATTTAACACCTGAAGATGTAGTAAAAGTGAGGAGGAGGTGGCCAGGTCGAGTTTTTTCTGCTTCATCTAGTTCTCGCTCACGTGGGGTAATCATTCTGATACATAACTCCCTACCCTTTCATCTCATTAATGTGGATGAAGACCGATATGGGAGATACATTATTATTCAATGTGAAATACTCTCAATTAGGTTAAATCTGGTAAACTTATATGGACCCAATGATGACAACCCGTCTTTTTTCAGAAATCTGTTTTTGTCCCTGGCTGATTTGTCTGGTAGTTTCATAATAGGTGGAGATTTTAATTGCACTCTCCAACCAGAGATTGATAGATCCACGGGGATAGATACCTCCCATGCCCAGACACGAAAGGAGTTATTACAATATATAAAAGAATTTAATTTAACTGACATATGGAGAAGAGACTATCCTAATCAGTCAACCTTCTCATGTTATTCTGCCACCTGCCAGACATTCTCCAGACTTGACTACTTTTTGGTCTCTGCTTCCTTGATGTCAACAATCACAAGAAGCTGGTACGACAGCATTGTAATTTCAGACCATGCTTCAGTTTCATTTAGACTAAACATGCCAAAGTCACTGAATTTCTCCATGGGGTGGCGCCTTCAGTCATTTTGGCTGAAGGATCCAGAATTTATGAAGTTTATTGGGGCACAAATTGATGATTACTTTGTAAATAACACAACTCAAACATCAGCTGCTATACGGTGGGAAGCATTTAAAGCCTTCCTGAGAGGACATATGATAAGTTATACAAGTTATAAACAAAAATCTTGGAGGCTGGAGATGCAACAGTTAGAAAAAAAGATAAAAGAAACTGAATCAAAACACTTCAAAAATCCTTCCCAACAGTCCTTTAGAGAACTTAATGAATTTAGAGCTAAGTATAATGTTTTATCTGTCAATAAGGCAACTAAAAGCCTGCTGAAATTGAAACAGTCCTATTATGAGCAAGGGGAAAAGGCTAGTAAACTCTTAGCTTGGCGTATTAAACAATCAGAATCTGAAAGAACAATAAATACTATTCAGCTAGATGGTGGGTTGGAGACTAGTGACCTTAAAGAAATTAATAAAGCTTTTAAAGGTTTTTACGAGAACTTATACAGCACAGACTCTTCAGCCTCAGCCTTGCAAAAACAAAAATACTTTTTGGATTCATTGAACATCAAGCCTCTTGAAGAAAACTTCCTGGATGATTTAGACCTAGACTTAACCATTGAGGAATTATCTGCAGCCACTGGGAGTATGAAGGGGGGTAAGACGCCTGGCGAGGATTCGATTCCCATTGAAATCTATAAAGCTTTTCAGGAAACGCTACTGCCACCTTTACTTGAAATGTATAAAGAGTCCTTAGATAGTGGGTCCTTTCCCCCTTCTCTAAATATGGCGGTAATCACATTATTGTTAAAACCAGGTAAAGCATCTAACCTTTGTGGATCGTATAGACCAATATCACTTCTTAATAACGATCTCAAAATTCTCTGCAAAGCATTAGCCAGACGGTTAGATACACTTCTACCACAAATGGTGCACTCTGATCAAAACGGCTTTGTTCAGGGACGACAGGGTTTTCATAATATAAGACGAGTTCTTAATATTTTGTTTGAAAATTCAGGGTGTATGGACACTGCTATTTTGTCATTGGATGCCGAGAAGGCCTTTGACAAGGTGGAGTGGCACTTCCTGTTTGAGGTTCTTCAAAGATTTGGCATAAAGAAGAAATTTCTCTGTTGGATCAGACTACTTTATGCTGACCCCCAGGCTGTAGTTTTAACAAATGGGCTATCTTCAGCACCCTTTAAGTTGTACAGGGGCACAAGACAAGGCTGCCCCCTGTCTCCACTGTTATTTACCCTGGCAATTGAACCGCTGGCCATGGCAATTCGCAACCATACTAGTTTTAAAGGCATAAGGATAGGAGATACGGAACATCGCATAGCACTGTATGCTGATGATGTCATTTTGTTTTGCTCTAATTTGAAACAGACTTTACCAGCTTTATTGGACCAAATTAACTTTTTTGGCACCTTTGCGGGATACAAAATTAATTACTCGAAATCTGTAATATTATTCTTGAATGAAAGGGAACGACTACACCCCCCAATTCCTACTCCTTTTACGGTTTCACTAAATGGCTTCACATACCTGGGTGTTAAGATTGCCCCTACCACTGACAAAATTGTTCCTAATAACTACAATACCTTAACAGATAAGGTCACCCAACTTATAAATAGATGGACAAATCTACCCATTTCTATGATTGGGCGTATAAATGTATTGAAAATGTCAATTTTACCGAAGTTTCTTTATCTCTTTCAATCTATTCCACTTGCTCCTCCACCCTCACTCTTTAATTTTCTTAAAAAGCTTTTCTCTAACTTTATATGGAACAACAAGCGTCCCAGGCTCAGGCTTTCCCTGTTGTATTTACCATATGATAGAGGTGGTTTACAACTACCAAATCTTGAGTGGTATTACTGGGCAGCTCAAATCAGAGCAGCAATGTTTTATTTTGAGAGAAACCACCCTCCAGCTTGGGTTTCAATAGAAGCACATTTAACAAACATACCTTTAAACCTGTACATCTTCTCTGCTAAAAAACATAAACTAATCAAACATACTAAAAATCCTTTTCTCAAAAATACATTAATGGTTTGGCACAAATCTCTTGCATACCTAGGAGAAACAGCTAAACTATCTCGGTTCTCTCCAATTTTTGGTAATGATGACTTCCAACCTGGTAGAGCAGACCCAGGGTTTAAAATATGGGCAGCCCAGGGTATAGCTAAGGTTGCTTACCTTTACAATGAAAACTTGGTTCTCATGTCATTCGAAGAGCTTAAATCAAAATATGGGATTCCTGCAAAACATTTTTTTAAATATTTACAATTTAGAAGCTTCATCCTTTCCAGACAGAGCAATGATTTGAAGCTTCCCCCCCTATCCACTCTAGAAGATTACACTTTGAAGTTTTTACATTCTAGGGGACAAGTTTCATTACTCTATGAGCTTTTTGTAAGCAAGTCTAAAGAATCATCACAGCGCTCACTTCAAGCATGGCGGAGGGACTTGCAGGATAATGTAACTGAGGAGGAATGGTCAAAGGCATGTTTTCTAGCTCAGACCCAATCCGTAAATACAAACTCCAAACTGTTACAATATAAATGGATAAGTAGACTGTACATAACACCAGCTAAATTGCACCACTTTAACCCTAACATACCTGATACCTGCTTCAAATGTAAAGACCAAAAAGGTACCTTATTTCATTGTATGTGGGAATGTCAAAAGACACTTTCTTTTTGGAGTAAGGTGGTGGACCTTGCTAGCCAAATCAGTGGCAGGAAAGTGCCTCTTAGTCCTAAATTGTGCCTATTGAATATCTATCCAGAAGACTTCACTACCTCTAAAAAAATTAGGTCTCTTCTGAATATTTGTTTTCTGGAAGCCAAACGATGTATTGCTCTCTCATGGAAATCAGATACACCCTGTGCCACATCACAATGGTTGAAGGGAATGACTTCTTACTTAGCTTTGGAAAAGATAAGTTACACAACAAAAAATAGACTTGACAAGTTTTGGGAAGTATGGAACATTTTCTACAACTTCCTTGAAAATAACAACATTGATGTTGATGGTTGGTTGGATGATAAGACGGATTGAGTATTTTTTTTGTTTTGTTTTGTTTTCATTTGTTCTCCCCTGTAAACAATGTAAGTTAGCAGATGTAATTTCAATGACTGTAACACACTGTCTACTGTGACAAGAACATCTATTATATGTGCTATATGTGAGAACAAATTGCATTATATGTGCCTTGTTGTGTTGTCTTGTATTGTTTGTCTGTAAAATGAACAAAATTCTGAATAAATATATGTTTAAAAAAAAAAAAAAAAGAAATGTAGCGGAGTAAAGAGTAGAATATTTGCCTCTCAAATTTACTTGAGTAAAGTCAGGAGTACTCCCCAAAAATGATACTCGAGTAAAGTACAGATCCCTCAAAATTGTACTTAAGTACTGTACTCAAGTAAATGTACTCCGTTACTGTCCGGCTCTGTGGATATGTAACAGATATACAGGCTCTGAATTAGCGATGTGAGGCAGGGACCTAAAGAGGTGATCAGTGGTACGAGTCCCAGGTGCATTATGGTGAAGACCTGCCGGTCAGGCAGCAGAAATCCTCTATATATGGCCTGGTCCAATCTCTACACAGAGGCCAATTACCCATCCCTCAACAACAGCATGACTAAAATGCAATTAAAGCAAAGACGTCTGACATTTCGAAATGTTCCCAAATAAAGAACTGTTTAGAAGGATTTCCCACTAATTCAACAACAGTAACAAGCAGGTCAAGAAGTGCCTGACCAATGGAGTGCGTTGTGGGTGTAACACACATCATCAGTATATAAGTAAGGGATAATGCCTGACGAATTTTCCATAATCAGCCTCAGAAAGGTTCTTCATTATGGACACCTTGAAGGGCATTATCCTGCATGTACCATGGTCACTTGCCAAAGAAAAGAAATTAAGAGCATTCATTTATATTTTCATGCGTTTTACAATCAAAATATAAAGTTTTTCACAAGCCATAATTTAGTTTCCCTGGTAACGCCTGAGGGTTTGACTAGTACCTGGAACAATCATTACCCTCCCGTAAGGTTCTTATGCAAGGGAAACGTTGTTCACTCCTCCAGTAAATAGGACGGACCTTAGATACGACTTAGCAATGGGAGATATTCTAGTCCGGTCAGCTATGAGCCAGAGAGCTAACGTTATGCTAGCAAGATTCAAAGTCAATAACACTGCGTACGGTTGACAAACAGTAAATATAATTTGAAAGTATTGCTACGAGAGTGGCGCATGTGTGTGCGTGAGAATGTCTGTGTGTGTGTGTGAGTGACATCAGCGAATGAGTCGACGAATGAGTGAACGAGCGAGTGAGCGAGTGTCAGTCTAGGAGGAACTAAATGAGTCCGGTTGTGTTTTTGGAGCATATGTGTACTGTTTAATAAAGTACCAAACGCCAAGAATCCGTGCCCGTGTCTTCCGACCTATGAACCGACCCGTGAACAGACCCACTGCCGGTCATAGTGAAGGGTGTTACCCCCGAAAGGACATCGGCCCTGGAGGGAACGTCTCCCCTGTGCTCCCCGACTACAGTCTGAGAGCCAAGGAACAGGAAAGGTGTAACATTGGCGACCACGAAGTGACCCTCTCATGCAAACAGAAAGGCAGTGGTGAGCAAAGAATGAATGGTGAAATAAACTGGAGAAGTTAGAAGAGACAAAAGAATAAGCGGGAAGCATTGTTCACCTGTTTCAGCTAAGCTAAGATGGCGGACGCTAACCGCCGTAGCCCGTGCAATTTCGGCTACTCAAAGTCCAACCCGTTCGTAACGATAAACGACGGTGATGTGGAAGAGACCATAGACAATATGAGTGAAGGAAATACAAGTTATTATGGACTTTCTAACGTGTTCCACCGTGAAGTGGAGCCTATTAAAATGAAGCATGCGGCGGCACCATGTTAGCTCATTCAACCCAAGTTCTCGAGCTGGAACCCCTTCATTAATCCCGACGAGGACAGCTACTGTTTTCAATGTGGTGTGGCCAACAGACAAAGTGACTTTATTCCACAACCTGCTGCTATTGCAACGCCACATTCAAACCCCTTTTCCTCGGACCAGGGGAGTTATATCCACAGCACCCCCAAGATCGGTTGCCCCCCAGCCTCCACATGCCTGTGCACCACCTGCCCTTCTTCATCAAAGGATATTAACTATGGACATTCGCCCGAGCCAGGGCACAGTCAGACTATGCAGTTAAAGAGCTCTTTTCGCAAAGGTGAGCAGCCAAAGTCACATCAGCCCTCCTCTGAGAGTGAGGATGACTATGATCATCGAGAAAGAGTCCCCACTTTGAGACCCGGACAGTATGATGGCACCACACCCTGGACAGAGTTCCTGCACAGGTTTGAGAGTTGTGCTAAAGCTAACTACTGGTCTGCAAATACAATGGCTGTCCAGTTGAAGTTCTGCATGGTGGGTGCAGCCGGGGCCATCATCCACAGAAATCCCCGGTCCGCCCAGTGGGACTACGTCCGCCTGGTGGAGGAGATAGAAACTGCATACGGTCCTTCCTCGCAGCATGCAGCGGCAGTAGCTATCGAGCTGAGACAGCGTGTCCGCAAACCGGGTGAGGCTCTCCATGTTTTGCGAGATGACATCTACGGGAGAGTGTCAGTAGCCTACAGCAACAGGGCTGATGCTGAGCAGAACGCCATAGGAGTTGAAGTCTTTACTAATGCTCTAGGGGATACAGAAATTGTACAAAAGCTTTTAGAGCAGCGCCCACAAACATTAGCCCAAGCCTTTGACATTGGACATCGCTATGAAACCACGAAGCGAGCAGCATCATATGTCGCCGGTCTAATGCACTCAGGAGCCCGTGGCATAGCTGAGCGCAGGCCCCGTGCTATGTTGATCAGAGAGGGAACCGACGAAGAGGAATTAAAGAATGCTACAGCCTCCCCATCAGCCATCTTTAAACCTGCGTCTCTCAGCCACAGTCACACACCATATGGAGGTAAAAGCTCCAGAGACATTAAATGGGATGAGATTCGGTGTCACAACTGTTCAGGCCAGGGTCACATGGAGAGAAATTGCCCCTCACCAAGAAATACAGCTAGGGCTCTAACTTCAACCACGTCCCCTCAAAGCTCAAGGTCAGCTGTGCTTCACCTTAAGGCCCCGGGTCAAGAAATGAACATTCACATGATTGTGTACGAGCTAGAAGTGTGCGCTGTTTTGGACAGTGGGGCTCTGAAAAGTGTTTTTCCTCTGTGTCATTACAACGCCATTCATCCAGATGTCAGGCCTCCACTTCAGTCATCCATCGTAGAAACTCTGATCGGTGTTGGGCCTGGTGACATACCCGTGCTTGGCGAAGGTCACATCCCTGTCCAGATCAACAACCGTCAGGTGAGCGTCCTCTTCCTGGTTGCTGATATAGCTGGTGACGAGGCCCTCCTGGGCCATCCATTCCTGAGCCAGGCCCAGGCACGTCTTGATTTTGGAAATCAACGGATTGTGCTGTTTGGAGAAGAGGTGCCGTATTTCGATTCCAAAAACAAACCAAAGGCGCACGCAGTGAGAGTGGCCCGGATGGTGGTACTGTAGGCTGGGCAGGAGTATGTGGTAAGAGGCAACATCTACCTTAAAGATCCAGTTGAAGGGGGATTGCTGCTGAGCCCCACCAAAGGCTTTGTTGAAAAACACAGACTGTTAGTGGCCCGAGTTTTAGTGGAAGCTCAGCCCCATATGACCATGCCCCTCCGCATCTTCAATCCGGGCAACAGTGCCGTAAGCATTAAAAAGGGGGCCATCGTGGGACTCCTCCAGCCGGTAAAGGTTCTGCAGCCTGCAAACGCGGTTGCCCACAACCAGCCTGGACAGACTGTCAGCAGCCCCCCTCCGGTCCCCCAGCACTTACAGGAGCTCTATGCCCAGAGCTCTACTGAGCTTAACCAAGAGGAGCAGCTGCAGCCAGCTCAGCTGCTGTGCACCAATGAAAATGTGTTCTCAACAGGACCCACTGACCTCGGCAGGACCAGCCTGGTTCAGCATGACATCATAACCATGCCAGGCCTCCCAGTCAAGCAACCACCACGCCGGATGGCGTTGGAGAAACAACAGGATGCTGACCAACAGATACAACAGAGCCTGGGGGCGGGGCTGGCCCACCGCAGCAACAGCAGTTGGGCATCGCCCATAGTGATGGTAAAGAAAAAAGATGGGACGTACCGCCTCTGCATAGACTATAGAGCCCTGAATGACTGCACGATTAAAGACGCATATCCTCTGCCCCGCATCCAGGACACGCTGGACACCCTCTCTGATGCCAAGTGGTTCAGCACCCTTGACCTCGCGGCCGGCTACTGGCAAGTTGAACTGACCCCAAGAGCATGCAAAGCAGCTGCATTCTGCACCAAAAGTGGATTGTTTGAATGGAATGTCATGCCATTCGGACTGTGTAATGCTCCGGCGACATTCCAGGGCTTGATGGACCGGGTGCTGGCCGGCATGCAGTGGGAGACCTGCCTAGTGTACCTGGACGACATCATCGTTCTGGGCAGCGACGTTCCGCAGATGCTGCAGCGGCTGGGGCAGGTTTTCAGTCGTCTCCACCTGGCCAAACTGAAACTAAAACCGTCTAAGTGTTGCCTCTTCCACGGCCAAGTAGCCTACCTGGGTCACATCGTTTCAGAGAGCGGTGTGGCCACTGACCCAACAAAGTCAGGAAAGTGCAGGACTGGCCAACACCGACGTCACTCCAAGATGTCCGTCGCTTTGTGGGCCTTGCATCCTACTATCGGCGGTTCGTTAAAGACTTTGCTTCCATTGCAGAACCTCTCCATGCCTTGACCAAGAAACATGCCCAGTTTCGTTGGACTGAGGAATGCCAGGCGGCATTTAATGAACTCAAATGCCTGCTAACGACCGCGTCAATCCTGGGCTATCCACTGGACCAAGGCAACATGATACTGGACACAGACGCCAGCGACGTCGGTATTGGAGCTGTTCTCTCACAGGTTCAGCAGGGTGTGGAACGTGTGCTAGCCTATGGAAGCCGCAAGCTGTCCACAACTGAACAGAATTACTGTACCACACGGCGAGAACTGCTAGCCATGGTCGACTTCACGTCACACTTTTGCCAGTATCTCCTAGGGCGGCGCTTCACGGTGTGCACCGACCACAGCAGCCTTCGGTGGCTAACAAGGATGAAGGAGCCTGAGGGACAGCTCGCCAGGTGGCTCGAGAGACTTGGCGAATACAACTTCGAGATCATCCATCGCCCTGGCCAGCTTCATGGCAACGCAGACAGCCTCTCCCAGAGACCCTGCCGTCAGTCCTGTCCTTGTAAGCTCCCCAGCCCATCTCCTCCTCAGTTGAATGTCAGTCACCAGGCTGTGCAGTGCAATTTGGACTCTGACATTAACCAGGCGATGTTGAGTCCAGTGGGGGTAGAGAGACACCCAGCTCCCGCAGAAGAGAGTCCAGTGGGGGTAGAGAGACAGCCAGCTCCCACAGAAGTAAGTCTAGTGGGGGTAGACAAGGCCCTGCCAGCTGACTCTAACAACTTAAGGTCCCCCGAGAGAATATACCTGACTAAGTCAAAAGAAAATGAACTGTTTGGTGGTTGGTCCCTGGAGGAGCTGCGACAAGCCCAGGAAGACAACGCAGACATTGCACCCATCAGAACCTGGTTGGAAACCAGCGGAGAACGTCCTGCATGGGTAACAGTCTCACCATGCAGCCCAGCCACAAAGACATATTGGAGCCAGTGGAAACGCCTCTACATCAGAGATGGAGTGCTGGTTAGACGTTTCTACTGCCTGGACGATACCCAATTCTATCCACAATTGGTGCTGCCCCACACCTTCTGGCCAGACATCATGAGACAGACTTTGGCGTAGAGCGCACTGTAGCTCGGCTGCAAACCCGATACTTCTGGTACAGAATGAGGGAGGACGTTTCCCTGTGGTGTAACACCTGCACCAGCTGCGCATTAAAAGCCAGGTAACGGAAGACAACACAAGCCCCCATGGGCACTGTTCGAGTCGGAGCGCCTGTGGAGCGCAACGCTTTGGATATTATGGGGCCACTGAATGAGACTGAGCGCAACAACAGATATGTGCTGGTAATACAGGACTATTTCACAAAATGGGTCGAAGCTTTTCCCCTACCTAACGGACAAGCTGTAACTGTGGCTGAAGTGATCGCCTCCGAGTGGGTGTGTCGGTATGGAGCCCCGCAGACACTGCACGGCGACCAAGGCCGGAACTTCGAGTCTGAGGTGTTCCAGAAAATGTGCACGCTGTTCGGGATCGACAAAACGCACACCACACCTTTCCGTCCTCAGTCCGATGGGCAAGTTGAAAGGTTCAATGCCACTCTGCAAAAGATCCTGGCGACGACAGCCGAGCGTTGCCACTGGGATTGGGACCTCATGATTCCCTACGCTGTCATGGCCTACAGAGCAACAAAGCACAGTTCAACTGGTTTCACCCCGAACTACATGATGTTTGGCCGGGAAGTGAGTGAGCCAGTAGACCTGGTATCCGGCCTGCCGCCGGACCCTAAACCAGCTCCCTCAGCCCCTGAGTATGTTCAGCACCTTCGAGAGCGACTGGAGTTGGGGCACCAAATCACCAGAGATGCTCTCGGAGAGTCTGTGGAACGTGCCAAGAGACAATATGACAAGAACTGTTGCCGCACACATTACATCGTTGGTGATGCTGTGTGGTACCTCATCAAAGGAACAAAGAAGTTTAAGAACAGAGTGAGCAAGTTCCTCCCGTCTTACGAAGGGCCATTCTTCGTTCTGGGTCAGTTGGACGACCTGGTTTATCGAATCCAGAAAGGGCCAAAGACTAAAGTAAAGGTGGTGCACCACGATCAGCTAAAGCCTTATCGCTGCCGGGACCCACTGGACAATACTTGGGCCCTGGAGCAATCCCAGAGCTGGACACCAATGGAGGTGTCACCCCCAGACGACGTAGATCCTGCTGACACTCTACTGGGTCTGCCCCAGCTCTTCTCCGACACTGATGACAGCTCCAGTTTTCCCTCATAAGATCCAGCTGTGGACATTCCTGTAGCTGCTGCTTCTCACCCCTCCACCACTCACCTTGACTCCTCTGTCCCTGTGTACTTCGAGGACAGTGGGGGTGGTGCGGCGGTGCAGCACCCTCAGACCCCTCGTTCTCAAAGGCCCCAGCGCAGGCGTAGACCACCGACTCAGTTTGGTGAGTGGGTGGCTCACTGAGCGCCCGGCTCATGGAGCGCCCCTGTTCATGGGCAGTTCCAAGACTTGAAGGGCAATGTTTACAATGTTTAAAAAAAAAAATAAGAGTGAACTTCAAGGTAAAAGTTTGATACAAAGTCAACTGTTATAGGCTCTTCCAGCTAATTGTTATTTTCTATACTTAAAAAAAAGAAAGAAAAACTTGACGGTAATGGTTGTTGTATGCACTATTGGGTAAACTGCATTTGATGTATTTTTCTGTTAATATTTTGAGTAATTACAGAGAACTACTATTATCCTTTAAAATGCTACTCGTAGCCTGAGCGATGGGTATTTTAATGCCTTTTCAAGGTTTGTTTTGCTCAACTGTAATATGTGCACTAAACGCAACACACTGTTAAATTCTTGCCTTTGCACTACAAGCTATACTTTATCGGCATTCCTCTTAAATCGACGCCTACTAGTTATACTGCATCCTTTCAACTAGATTGAATGTGTATGGGGGCTGTATATCTGTATGGACATGTTGGTGTTTATTATTGTGCTGGAGTGAAATTCTGTTTTGATTGTCATCCAGAGTGGGGGAAGTGTTACGAGAGTGGCGTATGTGTGTGTGTGAGAATGTCTGTGTGTGTGTGTGAGTGACGTCAGCGAATGAGTCAACGAATGAGTGAACGAGCGAGTGAGCGAGTGTCAGTCTAGGAGGAACTAAATGAGTCCGGTTGTGTTTTTGGAGCATAGGTGTACTGTTTAATAAAGTACCAAACACCAAGAATCCATGCCCGTGTCTTCCGACCTATGAACCGACCCACTGCCGGTCATAGTGAAGGGTGTTACCCCCGAAAGGACATCGGCCCTGGAGGGAACGTCTCCCCTGTGCTCCCCGACTACGGTCTGAGAGCCAAGGAACAGGAAAGGTGTAACAGCATGTTTATCAACAGGACTAGCCAGCTAACCAGCCATGTCTTTGTCCCCAAATCAATATCAAGATTTTGTGTGTAACGTTACTGTCGGCCACGGCATGAAGAAAGAGTTGAACAGCGAATGGGATGTGAGATGATCGCTTATGGGATACAAAGTATCAGTTAGTTTAGAGGGTAAGTGTACTTCTTGCAGGTTGTGTGTTACTGTTTTTGTGTGTTTCCCCCTAAATTATGGGACAAAGGGTCTCCTTTGTCCCATAATTTAGGGGGAAATTATGGGACATGGGAAATGATAGACATGCAACCAAAAAGGTTTGGTTGCATGTCTATGAGCCCATAGACATGCAACCAAACCTTTACTGAGAATAAAACAAGGGATTTCTCTGTGTTTGACAATTGTTGGAAATAATTTGGTACCCAATGCCACAGAATATGTAACATAGATCTAGTGAAAATGTTAAATCTTACGCTTTTGAAGGAGAACTCAGCCTTCAGAAAGGCTTTTTGTTAATAGTGGGCGGGGCTCCACTGTGAGTGCCCTCACAGTGCAAGGGTCAGCCAGTAAGAAAGAAGCTATGCAATACCATATAAAGAGAGAGTCCCCTAATGCAAACCAATGTCCAATGTCAAGGTGCTGGGGCTGTTTCTCCTTTAACGGTAAACTCTGGGATTATCTTGTTATGTTACTGTGGGGGGACGTGCGACGTCTGGCCTGCAGGGGGAGTATGGACAGGTTGGGAGCGCACGGGATTGGCCGGGGGGGGGGATTGAACCTGGTGACGAGCAGGTGTCTGCACTCAGGTCAATCAGGGAGGCTGTACTTATGTGCCTGTTTTCTGTTATAGTAGGAGACCCGGGAGCGAACGGACCAGGGAGGTCCGGAGCGAGCGTGACGCTGAGCCAGATTCACCGAGAGACGGCTAAATGGACCTTTTTGTTACCTTTTGAGATTTCTGTTCAGTTTGTATCGCAAAATAAACCGATCTCCTGCGGAGAGAACGACAACCCCGCCTGCTCTCATTCATCGAACCCGTTACAGTTACCTTTGCTTTTCCGTCTGCTGAAGACACAAAAGATTGCTTCCCTGCGAGTGAGACACACACAAACACCACTTATCCTCTGGCCTGAATATGAAGAAAGGGGGAACAAAAGGAACGGGATGCCAACATGTTGACAACCAACATCATGTATCCTAGTGGAGGAGCAAATCAACAACACCAGGCTATGTTTGACTTTATTATCTGCTGCTACACTTCCTCCAAGGTCTAGTCATGTGTTTATGACTAAACCCCGGAAGATGAATGGAGAGAGACGGAGAATGAATGAGATTGAAACAGTGAGTTAATTTGAAGTCTACCCTGAATATTTGCACTCCTGCATGAGTGTACATATTCAGGGAGGGTTTCAGAGAGAGAGAGAAAGAGAGAGGCAGAATTATAGAGAGAGAGAGAGAGAGAGAGAGAGAGAGGCAGAGCGAGAGACATAGAGCGAGAGAGAGGCGGAGTGAGAGAGAGCGAGAGCGAAAGAGACATAGTGACAGAGAGACATAGCGAGAGGGAGAGGCGGAGTGAGAGAGAGGCAGAGCGAGACAGAGCTAGAGCGAGAGTCATAGTGACAGAGAGGCAGAGCGAGCGAGAGAGAGAGATGCAGAGCGAGAGAGAGATGCAGAGTGAGAGAGCAAGAGAGAGAGAGAGGCAGAGTGAAAAAAGAGAGGCAGAGCGAGAGTGAGAGAGAGAGAGAGAGATGCATTAGGGAACAGGGCTGTGTGTATGATTTCATGCGTGCATGCGTGTAGGGACCATGCATTAGGGGCTCTGGTGGTCAGTCCAGCCATTGGCTCCTGAGAGGACATTATTGGGCTTATCTGCTGTGGCATATGGCCCTGTCCCCTACCTCTCCCTCTGTCTTAGTGTCTCTCTCTCTCTGCCTCTCTCTCTGATTTTACCCTAATTACCTGTTGTTTTCTGGATTTTGTTCAGTCTAAATGTGTTGTGTTTTTGTGTACTGTGATGCAATACATCTCTGTAATACAGTAAATGATTGCATGACAATACACTGTCGCTTTCATCCAATACTGAAACACGCTTTCTGCCCAACTTATCTGTTTCCCTCCATGACAGCCACGTTAAGCGTGACAGTGATGGAGGAGAGGACGAACCAGAGAGACGGGGGGGAGAAACATGTTGGAAACATGCCATGAAACAAACCTATAGTGTGGAAAACACATGGAACAGAAGAAGAGAGAGGTGTTGCATAAAATAACAAACTTTAATCAACTCATTTTACATGCAATATTTACTCACATAGGCTATACAAAATGCATTATGTATAACTTGCTTTAGCGATAAATTCATTTCACTGGGAAAAATTATTGTTGAAAGGTAGTTCAAAATAATAATAATAATAATAATAATAATAATAAGAAGAAGAAGAAGAAGAAGAATGGTAATAATAGGAATGTAAAAATATACGAGTTTGTGAGCGCAAACAAAGTAAGGGTTAGCTTTTAACACGCGGTTCGAGCAGCATCAGTAGCAGCAGAGAATGTGCTGTTGGGGGGCAGAAACGCTGTCCCTTATGCCGTATTAGAGTCGAGGAAAAACAGAACAAAACACAGCATTTTGAACCACTAACAAAGCACACTTGTTATGTTATAAATTACAACGCTGTGGTAAATGCTTCTTTATGAACGCTTTAAAGACACATTTTACATAGATTTGAATCAATACAGCTACAATTAGCCATCGCTGTGACCCTTTTTGCCCGCCATATGTGTGTGTGTGTGCGTGTATGTCAGCATGTATACTGCCATGATGAATGTTGTGGCAGTTGGTCAGCGGAGAACAGAGAGTGAACTTTAAAGAAATTAAGAAGATAAAAGATAGGCAGGGTAGAGAGCAAGGGAAGCAGTTGGGGTATTAGAGAGAGTGAAGGTTGTGAGGAGGTGGAGAGAGAAAGAGAGAGAGAGAGAGAGAGAGAGAGAGATGGTACTTTTTGTAAAACAATGTTCACTCATGGTTCCAATTCTAAAAAGCCTTGGGAGGCTAAAATCCTTGAAGCACCTGCATTAACAAAACCTGAATTCGCAAAAACTTAAAACACTTACACACACACAGACACACACACACACACAAAACGTGCATTTGTGTGCATTTGAACTCAGACACGTTGTACTCGTGCACACTGGTTCTGCTTGGGGAGAGGAGGGTTGAACAGGGTTAGCTGATGATTCAGTGAGCAACAGAGACTCTTCTCATGGATCCTGTTGTAGCAACACTACATTACATGTCCATTGGTGTTTCGATATGTCATCGGAACAGGATGACCGGTTGAATGCACTCGGGTTGCCCAGTTGAGGAAACTGAACGAACACGAGCGCAAGACGAGCTGAGCTCAACATTATGTTTTGAGACAAGCACAATTATTCTATTTTGACAATGACCGCGAGTCCTACACCTTGAGATGATAAGCTTATGTATATTTTGCAATTCATATATATTGTCTGTAAATTATCACGCCACTATCAGTTCATGTGGCATGGTCTTGAAATCCTCCCGTGCACTAAACCATCCCAGAATTCTTTTTGCATGGCTATGGTTATGGAGGCTTTCTGTGTTGGGGAGAATCTAGTAGAAACTTAGTTGATCCACTATCTTTGCTCACTTCCATGGTGGCAGCATGCTGTGTTTGTGTGCCAATTTGTTTAATATCTGGCAACCTTGGGCACTGTGAGAATGATTCACAACAAAAACATGGTTCCCCCCGGACGTTTGAAAGGGGAACATCCTGGCGGCAGCGCCATCGGAGGAGCCGGTGTTTAGACCGAGCATGTTTCCTTCATCTCTGAGGACGTATCATGGTCATTCTAGGATGTAGAACATTTGTTATGTTACCTTTAACGGAATATCCAAAATGTGTGGGATGTTAATGGGTCCAGGCTATTGGAGCTACAATACTTTAAATACCGGACATGGACATATATATTTCATTTCATTATATTAACAATTAATAAAATGAATTACAGACTAAATCAGCAGTTTGTTGGGCTTGTTATAAACGGCGGGTAAAAAGGCAAGTGCTGACCGGCGGCTCAGTTTCCTGTCCGATATCGACTGTACTGATCCAGACAGGCCAACCGCTTAGTGGAACTGAAAAGACGCCTTACATTTACATTTACATTTAGGGCATTTAACAGCGGATTACATCCAAAGCGACTTACAAAAATATATTGCTGTCGGTACAGCAAGGATGTTTATAGAAGCAAATGCCAAGCACTAACAATCGCTAGGTTAACCCATTCTCCGTATACAACAAAGATGGCTAGGATAAGATGCTACACAACTAAGTACTATAACTAAGTGTGACATAAGTGCGTACATTAAGTGCCAGGACGTACAACATACAATAAGTGCATAGGAGGGGTGGGAGGGGATGGCTATGCAGAGTCGAGGTGTACTGTGAACTGAAGGTGATCTGAACTAGAAAAGGCATTTCCTGCAGAGAATCCGGTGTGTTGTAGAGTGTTGTAGTGCAATTTGAGGTTGAAAATATGTTTTAGTAAAGCCACATAGTTTAAGACGTAAAGAAATAGTTGAATGGCTTAAATCAAGTGAAGGGATTTGAACAGAATCTAAATTGAGTAAACAATGTAAACACTCACAGCATTTAAATCATTTAAAATGGTTGGAAACAACTAAAGAGAAGAGTTAAAAAAATAGCTAATGTGATCAACTTTGAATACATTTGAGATAAAATATATAATAGCTGAGCTGTTCTTTTGGCAATTTGGAGCTCAACTCTAGACTAAAAACCACCCAATCAACCAAACCCTGCCCAAAACGTAAATTGTCAAAAATCCAATAAATCATGTACTTCTGCAAAGGCAATTACACGAATGCACACCTAAGCACAACCCGATTATTAACTATGACGTTAATAAGGAAGGAACCGCTCATCTATCTCTCACACACACAAACCTCAAAAGGTCTGTGTAAAGAACACACTGACAGTCAATAAGATGACATTAATACACAACACACAAAATAGGCGTGTAAAAGCCCCATAGTGAGCACAATAAACACCTGAATGCGACCTAATTGACTTAATAACTTTTACATTACCCACTAGACATGTTTGGTACATGTCTAATGGCCCTCCCTCGCCCCTAATTACTATTGGACAGGCAAGCATTGTTTTTAGCATTTAGCTTCTACCGGGAGTACACCCGGATATGTAGCAAGCAGCAAGCCTTTAGCAATATAAACGGGGGACCCCACAGACAAACACTGATATATAACAATGATATTTCCAATCGATTAATAATGTAAGCGCCACTAACATGAAATAACTTAACCGTTTAAGCTTGCTTTCATAGCCACTTTGGGCTATCACGCTCCAACCTCACCGCCCAATCTGGCATCACTGCCTGAACGTCCTCTCGCTCGAGCCTCAACGTAACAAATGAGACCAAATGGAAATACACTAAGCGGGTAGGGAAATTAAACTTAAACTGTAATTCTGAAAAAAGTATTAATGATATTATGATTATTGAAGATACAAGTGTGTTGATTTGTTAAACGTTTGAACGAAGGTTAACGATAAAAAATTGACCAAGTTACGAAGTCTGAAGTAGTTGAAGTGTCAGAGAATGACTTCCTGACATGCTTCATTGACTTCCATTGTACAAAATAGTATTTTAAAAAGTAGAATATCTTAAGTATGAAAGGTTTTACAAATGCTTTACAAATCTGAAAAGCAGCGTGCGATTCCAAGCATATCTGAACATTCTAAAATTTGATTGGAGTCTCTAGGGGAAAATTTTGAGGAAGGAGATAGGTCCAAAAAATTGTGGAGAATAATAAGGAAAGAAGAAAGAAAGAAAGAAAGAAAGAAGGAAAGAATAAAACTTCAGAAGAACAATAGTTGAGCGCTGCATTCAGCACTCACCTAATAAGGTTTTGGTAGCAACTCTGAGAGAGACTTTGCCGCACACAATTAACAAGCCAAAATGCATACAATAAATGAACAATAAACACACATCAAAAATATGTGTTTTGGTTTTGTGAGCGTGGGCTGGGATATACCTATACTACTTTTTTGTTATAAAAAGTTTTGTTTCTGAACCATTAACCAATTAACTAACCCTAACCAATTCATTACTTATTTGCTGTAATTGGAAAAGTCATGCACACACACACACACACACACACACACACACACACACACACACACACACACACACACACACACACACACACACACACACACACACACACACACACACACACTACTTTCTTTGTCTTTAACTTATTTTATGTCTTCCCTTTCTGTTTTTCATCCTAACATCCTCCTCCTCACCTCTCGCTCTCCATCTGTACCCCTTCTAACGTGCTGTTTGTCTGTTTTCTTTCTCATTGCCTGTCTTTGGGAATGCCTCCCTCCTCCCCTCTATTTTTCTATATCCTATTTCATCATTTTCATTTATACAAATTCTACAACTAAAGTTTTGAATCTCTCTCTCTCTCTCTCTCTCTCTCTCTCTCTCTCTCTCTCTCTCTCTCTCTCTCTCTCTCTCTTTATCATGATAGAAAGAGAGAGAATGGACGATATAAGTGGGTGACTGCTTCAGCATAGGTGGCAGGAGTCCAATAAATCGATCATCACTTTTCAATACTCCACACACACACACACACACACACACACACACCCCCCCCCCCCCCCCCCCACACACACACACACACACACACACACACACATGCAAGCACACACAAATGCACATCGCTAACTGTAAGTTTTTTGGAACTTTGAAAAAGTTTACACAATATAACTAATGATTTTTATATCCAGCCATTATTTCTTTCATAGCAGAATAAGATAAGATGTTATTTAAGACCCAGTCTGAGAACCATTTGGGAAATTTGGGTGTAGGGCAAGATATGACAATATTAAAATAATGAATCCTTTCATGTGTTTACACATGTAAAGTAGTGCACTAAACTTCTACCTTGATTCAAAACCGTCCATTCAGTGGTGTAATGCTCGGGAGGGGAAACATCGCCCTCATGGAATGCAATTTGAGTCAAAATCAAATAAATAAATAAATAATGGATAAATATGGCTATGAAATAAATGAATGAAGATAATTAAATAGATATACAATTAAATGTAAATATATAAATGAGTCTATATATTGAAATTAATACATGAGTTTATATTTTTTAAAGGATATTTTACTACTTCTATTTATTTCAGGGTACTTCTATTATATAATGCCGAATTTATTTATTTCATTGGACTTTTTTTTTAATCAAATAGGGGAACGTGGTTATCTCAGACCGAAGCAACAGCACCGGATCCCTGAATACACAGAAGCAATGAGTAAACGACAAGTCACAAAATTTCTGGTGAATGGAAGAAAATGACTTACACATGGCCTAATAAAATAAGTCTGGACAAGCTGTTGAGTGGGCAATAGAAATATTTTAGAAATACTCGGGCGGAAAGGTGCTCTTCAAGATATGGATATGGAAGTCATAATCTCAAATAGTTTGCGAGTGATTAAGCACTATGTTCGCGTGGAAGATGTCCATGAAGTAAAGGTCTCTTCAAGCACAGGTCCCCTGAAATAGTTAAATATGGCGAGATTAAATAAAGATCTCTGAAATACATAAAAGTAATCATTTTGAAAAAAATCCTTTTTAAATACAAACATAGTTATATTTATTTCATAGCTATATTCACCTATTTACCTATTTAATTTTGACTCAAACAGCCATCCATATGCCCTGTGCTCAGTATCTACAGACATTCTTCCAGACTGCAACAGACTGGAACACATCATCTGTGGTTTTTTGATAGGCAAGTACAGTTTCATCTTGTCAGAGGATAGTTTCTGGAACAACCTTTTAGAAGGTAAAAAAAAAAAAAGCTGATGCAGAAATCAGTCTGAATTACGAGCAGGGTGTTTATCACTTCACTGGTTATCAAAGAGCATCACCCGGTTCTTTCCAGGAGCTCATGGCCGCTACAGTCATGCAGCAGAGGGGAACCCAGTCCACAACAAGGAGCTGGCACAACGTAAGTTGCCAACATGATGATTAAGTCATATTTTGTCATGGTATTAGGGAAAATGAAGAAGTGACATATCATTATTCTGTGCGGTGCGCCAGGCTGCTGGGTTTAACAGTGATTTACGTTTTTTACTATGGTTTCGGATTGCGATTGCACTGGATGTTTTATGGCATAGCTGACTGAGCATCAAGTCCCAATCAGAAATTAAATAAACAAACAAATCAAATGAATGAACGACGTGCCAAATGGAGGGCCCTGGAATTGAGTTGAACTTTACTACTGTCTACAATTGTTGATGATCTGGAAGGATTAAAAGGTTGTTTCAAGGTTATTGAAAGATGCTTTCTAGAATGTTTCTCTTGAAATTCAATTCACAATTACCCACACAAACAGGCAACCTAGAAGTCCCTGCATGGATACGGCTCTTGCATATCTGATTACTCTGAAAGGCAACTTTAACAATAAGTAAATCCTTCCAACACCCAGACCCACATAATACAGGAAGTGCAAAATGTATAAAAATGCATCTTTACCATGGTTTACTATCATTCAAATGTTAAAGGTGACCATTCAACGATTGGATGCCAATCTTTGGTCAACATTTTATGAAAGAGTGTGTTTCAGTTTCTATATTCTGTATCTTATTTTAAAATGCACCATGGTGTATCTTATTCAGAGTGGAATCTTACACAGTGTGTATGTGTGTGTGTGTGTGTGTGTGTGTGTGTGTGTGTGTGTATGTTTGGTTGTGTATCTGTTTGTGTTTGTGCGCTTGTGTGTGAAAGAGAGAGAGGATGACTAGTTCGAAAGGTTCAGTGGACCATAATAAAACCTATCTTTTCAAATTCCACTTAATCACACACCACAGCACAGAGGACACACATAATCCAAACCAGTCGGCTGTATGATCATCCAGGCACATGCTAACACACGCACGCACACTAACATACCAACGCACACACACACACACACACACACACACACACACACACACACACACATACAAACTGATATGAGGGCCATGACTGCTGGGAAATAAGTGCACGAGCCCCGGCACGCACAACAAGCAGGACAACCAGTCCCACAGCCAACCTGTGTGGGGGAGAAGTGGTGCAGCTCTGTGGTGACTGGTTGGACCTGCACACTTACAGAGACACAGGCTGGTATAGCGCATACATACACACTCACACACACCACCACCGCCGGATGTGATCTATCTCAATGCTACGCCTCAAGAGATTTAATCAGAGGAAAGCCTTTGTTTTTTTTACCATGTCTGTCATTTTAGATTCCTATTCATTGTCTACCTCCCTCTCCCTCACAACCTATTTCTCCTGTTTATTTTTTTGTCATTTCCCTGTAGAAGCCACATTTAGACTGCATAGACCTCTCTAATCTAATTATGGGACTAAACATAGTGAGACGCTAAGAGCCTACATGGTCAACACATACAAAAACACACACACGCACACAATAAAGGCATTCTATTCTTTCTATTCTACTCTCCATACAGAGCAGCAGATGCATAGGCACACAGGAACTCACACAGTGGTCAATTGCAATTTTCTGATGTGTATTTGTTTCACATTAACTCTTTTTACAGAGGATGTTCAAGGTGGGAATGTAGCATTGTTGTTCTGCCTTGCCTCGTATGAAACATACAAACATGGAATGGGGGGGGTCAATGTTGTTCGGCCAATAAGTAAGCAGCAAAGCATTCCTGTTAATATCAGACAAAGCGCCACTCACCACCTGTAAATTAAATTAGAAATGCTTTAAAGCAAACCAACGTTGTGAACATTTCTCGTCATTGATTTTTGTCTCTTGTATCTTAGTTCATGTTTTGCTCATTTCTCTTTTATTACTCTGTACATGTCAATGTGTCTTTGAGTCAGGCCTAACTCATTGCATGTTGTCTTTCATTTGTTTTGTAACATCAACTCCTGTCCAGGGACAACAGATGTAAATTAGCCGTGTGGCTATAATCTGGCTCAATTATACTGTATATTGTGCATTGTCCCCGCCAAATAAACGTCAAATAAAATAAAATAAAGGACATAACATATCTGAATCAACGTCTGTGTGACAGGAGTGAACGGGCATGGCGGGCGTGACAATTTGATTACATTTTATGTCTGTGACCAGGGGTATAAGCATCTCTGAAGAAGAAACAAGTGAGCAGCTAACCTACAGCTCGTAGAACTAGCTAACGGTCCATCTTCCTCCCTCAAACCGCCCCTTGCATCTCTTTCTCCTCCAGTGGATTTCTGATTGCACAAATATGTTGCTCGCACAAACCCATCAATCTATCTGATGGTTCCCTGAAGGTGCCAGTGAATGTTCTTCACTGGCATAGCAGGGTTGAGGGGTGGACCAACATGGCTTGGCAACAAGGGGCGGGGCGCTCCTCTGTTTGAGCGACTCGTGATTGAAAGGCTACTTCATAACATATTTAATTAACTTTTTCACATTTTTGTCCAGTTTAAACCGTGACAATATTCTTATGAATTATGGACACTGTCAAATCTGCGTTGGTGGAATTTAAAAGCCATTATGCAACAAGTTATGCAGGTTTATTCTCTGCGGGGGTCACCGCATATCCAAATCCACAGAGACGTACTTACGCCAGAGCGGACCTTCCGAGGCTTCAACACGCTTGCCAGACAGTTGACTTATCACCCAACCAACTGGATTTCATACCAAAAACTCTGATAAAGAAGACAATACGAAGGAAAAGAGAATCGAGAGGAGGAATTAGGAACATGATTAGGAGACGAGGAAGTAAGCCACCGTTACCTACTTTCACTTTGTCAAATGTGCGATCGCTGCGTAATAAGATGGATGAGCTTGCGGCACTGGTTAAACTTGACTCTGACTACCGAAATACAACTTTATTCTGTTTCACTGAAACATGGCTAACTGAAGACATTGCAGTATGCTTAGATGGCTTCACATTCATACCCTTGACCGGGACACAGAGAGAACAGGGAATCAATTGGGGGCAGTCTATGCATGGCTGTAAATGATAGATGGGCAACGAATTTCACAGTTTGTGGGATGCACTGCTCACGCCACTCCGAAATCATGACGGTGTCGTTTCGTCCCAACTATCTTCCCCGTGAATTTCAACAACTGATTGTAATTCTTGTTTATGTCCCTGGCCCTGACAAGGCGCTAGCAGCAGAGTGCATTTTAGAATGCTACAACAATGCTGTCTCCAGGGCAACTGACCAGCCTGTGTTTTTGCTTTGAGATTTCAACAGCTGTGACGTCATCGCACTTACCCTAACCCTAACCCAAATTTAGAGCAAAATGTGACATCTCCAACACATTTGGACAGGACGCTGGATTTATGTCTAAGAAACATTCCTGGTGCATATGTGTCAAAGCCCCGCCCTGCCCTTGGGTCGTCAAATCATAATGTAATTTTACTACTGCGTAAGTATAGACAAAAATTAAAAACACACAAAATCCAGACCAAAACCATCCAGGTCTGGACTAATGATTCTGTAGAAAGGCTGAGAGGGTGTTTTGAGCTTACGAACTGGGAAATATTCTTCAAAGCATGCAATGGTGACCTAAACATGCTGAATGAATCCATATGCTACGACCCCTCATTTTGTGCTGATAGTGTTATTCCAACCAAACAGATCAAGCACTATGCCAACAATAATCCGTGGGTAACCAGAGAACTCAAACACTGTCTCAATTTGAAAAAAAATAGCTTTTATTCAAGGAGACAAACAACGTGTCAAAGACCTCACAAGGGAGCTGAAGCAGAAGACCAAGCTTGCCAAAATCGAATACAAGGACAAAATGGAGGAGAAGTTCACCAGTGGAGATGTGAGGGATGCCTGGAAGAGCCTGAACACCATGATGGGCAGTACTCAGAATGCTGGCAAGATACAATGCACAGACCCTGTTGCCTTTGTTGAAACACTAAACACTTTCCATGCCAGATTCAACAGCACTGATTATGTGAAGGATGGGGTCACATACAACTACCCCTCTGAATCCATCTGTGTAGAGGAAAAGAGGTTTATTTAAATCTTTAGCCGTCTCCAGTCTACAGAAGCTCCCGGACCAGATGGGCTGAAGGGACGGATATTGAAGGAGTGTGCAACCCAGCTAGGTGGTGTGATGACACAACTCTTTCAGCTATTTCTGGATGCCAGCTTTGTTCCCAGGGCATGGAAGGAGACTACCATCATTCCTGTTCCTAAAAACCCTCATGCCCAAGCCCTGAACGATTCCGAGCTGTGGCACTCATCTCTATCCTCTGCAAATGTATGGAGAGAGTTGTTGCAGAGGAAATCACCACCATAGTTGTAGGTCTGGATCCGTTGCAGTTTTCCTACAAACCAAGACGGGGTGTGGAGGATGCCAGTCTAGCTCTCCTGGACACTGTGAAAAGGCACCTTGACTCCCAACACTCCTTTGTCAGGATTCTATTCATGGATTTTTCATCAGCCTTCAACACAGTAAATATCAACACACTTCTACATCGGTTTCAGCAGCTACAAGTCAACCCAACACTGACTTTCTGGATTAAGGAGTTCTAAATGAACAGACCACAGCATGTGAGAGTGCATGGTGTGACATCTACCAACACCATTTTAAAGTCCCAAAGGGATGTGTATTCTCACCAATTCTCTTTTCTGTATGCACAAATATCACCTGCAAGATCAATGGACTAAAACAATTGAAATATGCTGATGACATGGCATTGGTGGCCAACCTGACAGAGCACACCCTGTCCACTTACAGGCAGTATGTCAACACCATGGCCCTGTGGTTCAAGGAGAGCTCACTGTAACTAAACATCAGCAAGACCAAAGAACTGTGTTGCCATAGTTGCTGGGCACCCGAAAACCCACATCCACTCTCCACACCTTTAAGACTGGAGGGGCAAGTGGTTGAACAGGTTAAACATTTTAAGTACCTTGGCACCGAGATTAACCACCGCCTGTCCTTCACCCAGCACGCAGACGGAGTTTACAAAAAAGCCCAACAACGCATGTGTCTCCTGAGGAAGCTGAAAGGGTTTGATGTCCAAAAGGACATTTTATTAACGGTTTACAAGACACTGATCGAATCTGTCATCTCCTTCAACATAACATCTTGGTACAGCTTCCTAACAAGCAAATGCAAGGGAAAACTGGCTAGGATAAATAAGCAGGCAAGCAAGATAACCAGCATCCAACAAAAACAGCTTTCAGATTTGCACACCCAAGCAGTGGAAAGGAAGACCAATTTGATTCTCCTGGATCCCTCCTAGCCCCCCACGGCTGTTTTGAGCTGCTTCCATCAGGCGAAAGATACAGAGTGCCTCTAGCCCAAAAATCACTCGATACAAAATCCTTCATACCCAAGGCAATACACACAACATACTTCTTACACAAGTGCCACATCCACAAATACACACAATTAGAGAATAGACTGCTTTCAATCAAAGACAATTGTCTAATATGGCAACATGTTGGACAAATAATGCTTTTGAACTTGAGCTTGACCACCCCTCAGGCAAGAGGGATACCTTGCTTGCAGTCACCCCTAGCAGTGCTCCTCTTTCCAGACACCGTATGGCGTCCGAACTGTCGAACGGTTGGGAGGCTGCTGCCTCGCGACCATCCCCATAAGCAGCTTCCCACTCTGTGGGACAGGGCTACATGCTGCCATTCAGACATGCTGCTAGTCCGACATGCTGCCAGTGCGACATGCCTCCATTCAGACATGCCGCCATTCCGACATGCCCCCATTCCGGCACCTTTTAGTACCGCCATTCTGACAGTCTTTCAATCAGTGGCGCAAACTTCAGGTCAACATTGGGGGATCATATTTTGCTTGACTGTGTTCAACCAAAAAGTAGCCATTTCGGTATTATTTATCTGAAATTTATTTGATAAATGCCAAATTTTGGTTGTGATGATGTATGAAACAACCAATTCCATCAATTGACAACTGCATTTTACAAGTAGGTTACGAGTGGCGGGGAGTGCACTTATTTAACATGCCCTGGTTAATGTATAAATATTCTATGAAATTTAAAACCGGACCATTTATTCGTTGGTTGGATATTGAGCTGGATTTAAACTCAATGCAGGACCACTATTGGAGTAGATTGACGAATATTGGAGCGAATTGTATTGCCAAAGGCAATACAATACGCTTGACAAGGGAGAAAGGCAGAATATAGCCTGCCCTAGACCCACCCCTTTCCACACAAATTCTCGAACAATATCCCCCAACCTTTTTTTTACCTATAGGTTTCCACTAAAAGGGCCAGTAAATATTCCCTCGCGGGCAGGATCCGGCCCAGGGTCCGCCAATTAAAAAGCCCTGCTCTATGATGACATGTTGTGTGTGTGTGTGTGTGTGTGTGTGTGTGTGTGTGTGTGTGTGTGTGTGTGTGTGTGGGGGTATGTGCTGCTGTGGAATTACGGACAGGTGTCATCAAAATTGGCCTGTGTAGCCTAATAAGCAACGCCTTTAAGGTGGGAACGATCATGCAGTTCACCTTGTCTGTCCAAGTATTGTTCATGATGGAATAAAGATCAGTTCAACTGGAGCATTAGTAGGCAGACACAGGGCAAATTATACATTTATTTTTGTACAGAATCTCCCTGCTTCTGAAATGCACGAACATCTCCGCACAGTCCACTTTCCAGTGGACGAGTGCTTTCCACCGTGCGGATTAATCCCACGATTATCTTATAAGCATATGCCCTCACACATTGTTGAAATCAGATGCTGGATGCTTTAATCTGTCTATGTGTTTTTAGTTAATGATTGGGCTATAATAAGACCACGTTGGTGATTTAATCGCAGACAAAAGTGGACATATCATTATGGATGGTGGAAACCATGACATTTTAGCATCCCGACAGGCTTTTGCTGGGACTCGGGACACGCAACTCAAAACAGGACTGTCCCGGTAAAATCTGGACTGTCCCAGTAAAATCGTGACTGTCCCGGTAAAACCGGGACATCTGGTCACCCTAATATAGTAGTATGTGTATATGTATGTAGCCGAGCTAAATTCAATTTTATTTTATTTTATTTTTGGTCATTATTCACACCCTTTTCTATTGTGAACACCCTCAAAATTGTTTCCTATGTAAATTGGTTCGACATTGTTATTTTCCATAGCATACCTTTTAGTTTCCCTGGGGAGTAATTTGGTGTTGCACCTGTGTGTCCAGCTTCAGTGAGCACTGATGCTCGGAGCTGGTAAGTTATTAAAAAACTGACTTTTAATTGTGTTCAAAGTTTTGTGAACTGGCTTAAGCTAGCGGCAGCTAGCAGCTTTAAGAAGTTCGTCTCATATCTAGCTGTGGTGAGTGTTGAAACTAAGAATTATAGTGTTTGGCATTGCAATTGGTTGTACTAACTTTAACCCTAGTACCTGCAGTGTTGGTTTTTGCTGTGTTGTTGTTGATAGTAAGGTCGTTGAGTGTAGTTTCGGTCATAAGGTGTGAACAATAGGCTTGATTGACTGGGTGGAGCTAAGGCTGCCTGAGCTACCATGTGCATTTAAAGGTGTGTAAAGTGTTAGCAGCGTCAGCTTTAGCGTCAGGACCCAGCAAACGAAGACCCGGGAAACAAAGACCAAGGGAGTCTCTCTGTGGGAGTCAAGACCCGGGAAACAAAGACCAAGGGAGTCTCTCTGTGGGAGTCAAGACCCGGGAAACAAAGACCAAGGGAGTCTCTCTGTGGGAGTCCCTCGAGGAAGACCTTAGAGGCCACGGTATAGTAGCTATGTGTCGTAATTCAATTATCGTTAGAATCTCTACTCATAGACGACGCCGCAATAGATCCTCTGCTCGGCGTCGCAACCCATCCAATCTATGCCATTTACCCACCCTCGCCATCACTGACCTTGAAGTGATGGGAGGACTCTGGAACTGCCAGTCAGCGGTCAAAAAGGCAGACTCTATTTCGGCCTACGCGTCCCTCAATACCCTCCATTTCCTGGCCCTGACAGAGACTTGGATCACTCCAGAGAACTCTGCCACTCCTGCTACCCTTTCCACTGTTTACTCTTTCTCACACACCCCTAGACCTTCGGAGCGAGGAGGAGGGACCGGACTCCTCATCTCTCCGTTGTGGACCTATCAGGTCCTTCCACTAGAACACTTGGCCAGATCTGCATTTGAACTCCACGCTGTCACTGTCACCCTTCCTATTAATCTCTTCATTGTGGTAATCTACCGTCCCCCTGGTCCCCTTCGTGACTTCTATGACGAAATGGATGCCCTTCTCAGCTTTTTTCCTGAAAATGGCACACCACTCGTTATACTTGGCGACTTTAACATCCTGCCAGAGAAGTTGCACTCACCTGAATTAACCAACTTTTTTGCCACCTTTGACTTAACACTATCCCCTTCTCCTCCCACACACAGGGCAGGGAACCCGCTTGACCTGATATTCACAAGGTCCTGTGGCACCTCTGTACTCTCTGTTACCCCACTCCCCGTGTCTGACCATCATTTTGTTGCTTTTTCTCTCCCCTTAAAGTCCTCTCCCCCCCTCCTTTCTAGTCCCCACACTCACCACCCGCCGCAACCTCAAAACTCTCTCTCCCTCTACGTTTGCCTCAACTGTTCTGTCTTCACTACCTTCTATTGAACAATTCTCTCAACTATCCACAGAGGATTCCTCTGACACCCTGCTATCCTCCCTCTCCTCCTCTTTGGACTCCCTCTGTCCCTTCCACTCCAGACCGGCACGATCTTCACCCCCCCCTCCTTGGCTGTCTGAATCTCTGCGGACCCATAGAGCAGAGTTGCGGGCAGCTGAGAGGAAATGGAAGAAATCAGACTGTCCTAATGATCTATCTCACTATCTCCTTCTTCTCTCAGGTTTCACCTCCACTGTGTCAACAGCCAAATCTGCCTTCTACCGGACCAAAATTAACTCCTCCGCCTCAAACCCCAGGAAACTGTTTTCCTTGTTCTCTTCCCTCCTCAACCCTCCCTCCCCTCCTCCTCCTTCCTGCCTCACTGCTGATGACTTTGTTACCTACTTTACCCAGAAAGTAAAGGACATTAGCTCCTCTTTTATCACTGCCACCATCCTCCCTCCCCCGACCCCCACCTCTGTCTTAACCCAATTCATCCCTCTCACCTCAGACGAGGTCAACAGAATTATAACATCTAACCATGCCACCACCTGCCCCCTTGACACTATCCCTTCCTCCCTCCTCCAGGCTGTGTCAAACGACATCCTGCCATTTCTAACCGCACTTATTAACTCCTCCCTCACTTCTGGCATTGTTTCAACGTCTTTCAAGACTGCCAGAATAAAACCTCTCCTCAAAAAACCAACGCTTGATACCACTGACATCCAGAATTACAGACCGGTATCTCTTCTTTCCTTCCTCTCTAAAACATTGGAACGTGCCGTCGCTAACCAACTGTCCTCCTATCTCTCATCTAGCAACCTGCTTGACCCTCACCAGTCAGGCTTCAAAAAATCACACTCCACTGAGACGGCTCTCCTCGCGGTGACTGAGTCCCTCCGGGCGGCCAGAGCCTCATCCATCTCATCGGTTCTCATTCTCCTTGACTTGTCTGCAGCATTTGACACTGTGAACCACCAGATCCTCCTCACCACTTTCACCGAGCTTGGCATAGCTGAATCTGCCCTTTCCTGGTTCACGTCTTACCTGATGAATCACACTTATCGGGTAACATGGAATGGCTCCTTGTCCAAACCTTGCACGCTTGATACAGGTGTCCCTCAAGGCTCGGTACTGGGGCCTCTTCTGTTCTCTCTCTACACCAGATCTCTGGGCTCTGTAATTACATCCCACGGCTTTTCCTATCACTGCTATGCTGACGACACTCAGCTATTTCTCTCCTTTCCCTCATCTGACAAAGCCCTGATTGCAACACGCATATCTGAATGTCTGGCAGAAGTCAGCACCTGGACAACTGCCCATCACCTGAGGCTTAACCTCAACAAGACTGAGCTCCTCCTAATACCAGGGAAAGATTGCCCACACATGGACTTACTGGTCACTGTTGAGAACATCACTGTATCTCCTTCTCCAACTGCCAAAAACCTTGGTGTAGTGTTGGACAATCAGTTATGCTGCACCGCAAACATCACTGCGGTGGCCCGGTCCTGCAGATTTGCACTTTACAACATCCGCAGGATCCGGCCCTTCCTCACAAGGGAAGCAGCTCAGCTACTAGTCCAATCACTGGTCATCTCCCGCCTCGACTACTGCAACTCGCTCCTGGCTGGACTCCCTGCCTCTGCAATTAAACCCTTGCAGCGCATCCAGAATGCGGCAGCGCGCCTCGTGGTCAACCTACCAAAGTTCTCACATGTAACCCCTCTCTTCCGAGACCTCCACTGGCTCCCTGTAATAGCTTGCATCCGATTCAAGATGATGGTACTGGCATACAAGGCAGTCGATGGAACTGCCCCTGCCTACCTCCAAGCATTAGTAAAGCCACACACCCCAGCTCGATCCCTCCGCTCAACTACCTCAGCTGGACGTCTGGTACCGCCATCGCTAAGAGCAAGCAAAGGTCGATCAGCAAAGTCACAACTTTTCTCTGTTTTGGGACCTCAGTGGTGGAACGAGCTCCCTACCGATGTAAGGACCGCAGAGTCGCTCACCAGCTTCCGCAAAAGACTCAAAACTCACCTGTTCAGAGTTCATCTCGACTCTGCATAGAAACCAATGCACAGCCACCATTGAATGTTGTACGTCCTGGCACATGTACATTGCACTTATTCAAGGTACTTAATTGTGTAGCATCTACAGTAGCTGCTATCGCTGCTTTACACAGGGAATGGGTTAGCCTAGCGATTGTAATACTTGCACTTGGTTCTATGAACGTCTTTACTGTACCGACAGCGATATATTGTTTCACTTCTTATGACAAATGTACTTATTGTAACAAATGCACTTATTGTAAGTCGCTTTGGATAAAAGTGTCTGCTAAATGCCCTAAATGTAAATGTAAATGTAAAGCTTACTACGGGGTTTCCCTGCCGCGTGAGATTTAGCATGGGCAAAAGATTGCTGCGTGTCTGTGTTGACATTTTGAATGCAGCTGTGTGATTCAATATGTGTAGTCAGTTATTTGTTTCCTTTATTTTGTAGAGTGGAGAGAGATTCTGTGGATTGTGTGTGGCGCCCGTGTTTTTTGTCTCCTCTAAAAAAGGTATGCCTCCAATGTGTTTTTGACATTGCTTATTGCATAAAACATAAAATGAGTTGATGAGTTTGAGAGGAAAATGACAATTGATGCACTGTGTAAAAAAAACTTTTTAGCTTGACTCCTGTGTGTACCTCACTTAATGGAAAAAGACAACGCAGAAACCCATCGGTTACATGTATACGACAAATAAATCATTTTATCTTTGCAATTACTATTAAAGTTATATACTACTCTATTCTATTCTACTATTTTATTAGGTGAGTGCTGCATGCAGCGCTCAACTATTGTTCTTAATAAGTTTTATTCTTTCTTTCTTTCTTCCTTTATTATTCTCTACAAACTTTGGGACCTATCTCCTTCCTCAATTTTTCACCTAGAGACTCCATTCAAATTTTTATATATTCAGAATAGCTAAGAATCGCGTGGATCTTTTCAGAATTTTTAAATATTTTATACTTTTAAGATATTCTACTTTTAAAATACTATCTTTTTTTAACATGGGAGAAAATGGGAGTGGTACTTCAACTGTGTAAGATGTAACTAAATCAATTTTCAACTTTTTATCTTTGTCCAAACCATTTAACAAATATTCACACTTGTATCTTCAATAATGTCTAAAATAATAATAAAACGGAATTTCGATATCATTTAAACTTTCTTCAGAATCACAGTTTTAGTTTCATACCGGCTTCGTTTTCATCTGTTTTCAATGAAGACGTCTGCCAATTCTGACACACCTACTTCTCAAGACATCGTAACTCAATCATATTTCAACCGTTTACCTTCGTTCAAACCATTTAACAAATCTACACTCTTGTATCTTCAATAATATCCAAATGTTATTTCGATATCTTTTAAACTTTATTCAGAATCAGAGTTTTTCAAGTTTCTTTCTTTCTTTCTTTCTTTCTTTCTTTCTTTCTTTCTTTCTTATTCTCTACAAACTTTGGGACCTATCTCCTTCCTTAAAAATGCTTGGAAAATTGCTTGGAATCGCGCAACTCTTTTCAGATTTTTTAAATATTTTATAATTTTTATGATATTCTACTTTTTAAATTTTTTTTTTTTTTTTACATGGGAGTCAATGGGAGGACGGCAGAGCTGTCTTCTGGTACTTCAACTGTTTAAGACGTAACTAAATCAATTTTCAACCGTTTATCTTCGTATCTTTGTTTGTTTATCTACACACTTGTATTTTCAATAATATCTAAACAGAATTTCGATATCATTTAAACGTTCTTCAGAATCACAGTTTAAGTTTCAAACCATCATATTCTACAGTTGGTCCCATTGAAGCCGTCTGCCCATTCTGACACTTAATTCCTTAAGACATTGTACCTTGGTGTTATGTGCAGATCTGCTTCCTGTTTTGCAATGCTCCTAGAGCTCCTCCTTCAGCGCCTCCTTCTCCTCGTTTCCTGGCACCTGCTGTTGCCTTTAAAGCCTGGGAGGCTTCACTCACTTGGGAGCTCCAGCCAGGGCTAGCAGCATGGTTCCCATTCACCAGTTTGATTAACCTTTGTTACAATAAACAGCTTTCTTATATTCAATCCTTGTTTGACTACTTCATGTTACTTCCCTCGAGCCGGGTCGTACCAATATTGGGGTCTCGCCGGGATCAATCTGGATGAGTTTTGCTGAGTTAATTATTTTCTATTTTTCCCGTAGACAGAGTAACCTGGTATGCTTTGGTGGTGTTTGGCAGTGTGGCTGTGAGCAGCTTCTTTTCATGGTGAGTATGATGAGTACTGAATCTGAGTGCTATGATTTTAAGTTGTGAGTGATCTCCCTGGTTAATTGGGGAGTGTGCCGGCTGGGCAGAGCAATCTGTCCTTCCATCGGTGCACTATTTGTTATTTAGCCTTTTTTATTTTCGAGGTAATCCTGGGTGGAGACACGTTCAGTTTAACTGAGCTTTGCTTTAAAGAAGCCTCGAGCCCGGCATGCCTCAGAAGACAGATAGGGTTAGTTTAAAGTTAGGCAGGTACCAGGGGGCTTGCTTAGATGATCATTTGCACTCAGAGGCTTGCTCACTGTGCTCAGCAGTGATTGATTTGTAAAGTTATTTGAGTTAGTGATTGCTTTATGGTGACAGTTGTGGTAACGTGTCCAGGGTCCTAACTTTGTTTTTGTACAGCTTGTGGATTTGTCAAGTGGTGGTGTGTAGCTTGACTTTGTGGGCTAGTTCTCCCGGAGCTTGTTGTTGCCATAGTCTTGATTACCAGCAGGGTCCATTTTGGTAATGGGTTTTGTATGGGTAATGTTACTTAGTATTTAGATGGGAGTCACTAGGCCTATATCTGTGATCATGGTTTCAAGAACCATTTACTAGAGAGGATTTGTGTTAAGCTGTAGTATTGGATAAGGTGCGTACTGGTTTAAGTTGAAACCTTGGTTAGCAGCGATTGGTGTATTTTTTTTTTTTTTTTTTTTTGGTTACTGAAGTTATCTAGCATTGTAGCTCTCGATGACTTTATTAGTGCACCCCCGGAGGAGTTGCTTTGTCAGCTCACTAAAAACAGCTCCTTAGCCTTGCCAGTCATTATGACATTGCGATTGACAGTGGTGATAAACGTCTTAAAGATAATATAAGAGAAGCACTTAAGGCTAGTCTAGCAGAAGGAGGCGTCCTAAAGCCATCGGCTTTACCAGCATATCAGCATCAACTTGTTCTTCCTCAAATGTGAGACGCTGTGCTGGAGTTCATGTTGAAGGAGTTGGCGTTTCGAGAAAAGGAACTAGATGATAAAGGAAAGGAGCATATCCTTAAGGAAAGACAAATGTACCTAGAACATGAGCGTTTCCTAAAAGAGCTTGAACTTAAGCATGCTGCTCTGTGCTCATCCAGTGCTGCCTCGGCTCAGTTTACTGTAGCGAGAAACATCAGACTGGTACCTCCATTCGCTGAGAAAAATGTTGCGAAGTACTTTGCTCATTTTGAACGAGTGGCTGTTTCAGAGTGGCCAATACATGCCTGGACATCACTTTGGCAATGCGTTTTGGTAGGAAAAGCACAAGACACTTCCACTGCTTTAAACATTGAGGATATCAAGGACTATGAAAAAGTTAAAGGTGCTATTCTAAGAACTTATGAGCTCGTTCCTGAGGTGTACCGCCAGCGTTTTAGAGACCTCAGTAAGTTGGATGAACAAACTAATGTTGGGTTTGCGAGAGAAAAGGAGATCAGTTTTAGTTTAGTTTAGTTGGTGCAAGTCACAAAAGGCGGAAACTGAGGAAGATCTTAGACAATTAGTTCTGCTGGAGGACTTTAAAAATTGTCTGCCTACTGCCGTGTGTACAATCGGCAAGAAGTGACCACTCTTGATAAGGCTGCTGTTCTAGCAGACAAGTTTGTATTGTCACTCAAGGTAAACTTTGATAACGTCCAAGGTGAGCGAAAAGGAAGGACTGGTTTTAATAGGTTTCCAAACACTTCCTCCACCAGCTCAAAACCCTTAGAGAAGACTTTATTTTATTGCAAAACAGTGGTCACTTCATTGCCGATTGCCCTGGCTTGAGTAAGAAACAAGAGTCTTATAAGCCTGTTGCCTTACTAAAAACTGTGAAAAAGTGTGCTATCACCCAAAACATGGACCAACCCGGTCAAAAGAGTGAGCTGCCTGGTTCTTCGTCTTTCCTTATGGATGGTTTTGTTTCTCTTGTCACTGATCCTTCAACCAAGCAACCGAGCCGGGTTGTAACACTCGTTCCCTCAAGCCGGGTCGTAACACTTGGTCAAATTTAAACCGTTTACCTTCGTTCAAACCATTTAACAAATCTACTCTCTTGTAACTCCAATAATATCCAAACCGAATTTCGATATCTTTTAAACTTTATTCAGAATCACAGTTTTAGTTTCATACCGGCTTCGTTTCAGTTGGTCTCATTAGGTGAGTGCTGCGTGCAGCGCTCAACTATTGTTCTTCAAGTTTTATTCTTTCTTTATTATTCTCTACAAACATTGGGACCTATCTCCTTCCTCAGAATTGCTTGGAAAACTGCTTGGAATCGCACGACTCTTCAGATTTTTAAAATATTTTATAATTTTAAGATATTCTACTTTTAAAATATTATTCTTTTTAACATGGGAGTCGTTTATCTTTGTATCTTTGTTCCTTTATCTACACACTTGTATCTTCAATAATATCTAAACGGAATTTCGATACCATTTTAACATTCTTCAGAATCACAGTTTTAGTTTCATACCGGTTTCGTTTTCAGTTGGTCTCATTGAACGTTGACACTGGAGCGTGATGATATTCAGCAGTGTTGCCAGATTAGGCGTTTATTCCCGGTAGATTAGGCTAATTTTGGAGGACGTTCAGGCAGTGTTGCCAGATTGGGCGGTTTTTCCCACTCTATTGAGCTGCTTTTAATCACGCACTGGCTCGCTATTCTCTTAAACACGCACGCACGCACGCACGCACGCATACACACATGGCAGGGTAATACATTTGACGTTTCAGATTCTTCAGTTCAATTAATTTCACATTGCATTTTTAGCAATACTTTGCGCTTTTCATTCAGCGGTAATTTAATTTGTTTCCAACCATTCACTTTTTCTTAAATGGTGTGCGTGTTTACATTGTTTACTCGATTCAGACTTTTCAACTTTTGTTCAAATCCCTTCACTTGATTTAAGACATTTAACGTTTCTTTGTCTTAATCTATGTGGCTTTATTAAAAAATATTTTCAACCTCACTTTGTACTACAGCACTCACCGCATTTTCTGCAGGAAATGCATTTTCTAGTTGATTTACATTGATGCTGGAGCGTGAGGACGTTCAGCAGTGTTGCCAGATTGGGCTGTTTTCCCCGCCAGATTGGGCTACTTTTGGAGGACGTTCAGGCAGTGTTGCCAGATTGGGCTGTTTTTCCCACTCTATACACACACACGCACGCACGCGCACGCCGTGCAGGGCAATACATTTGACCTTTCAGATTCTTCAGTTCAATTCATTTTACATTTCTGCATTTTTAGCAATGCTTTGCGCATTTCATTCAGCTGTCACTTTATTTGTTTCCAACCATTTACATTTTCTTAAATGGTGTGCATGTTTACATTGTTTACTCCATTTAGACTTTTGGTCAAATCCCTTCACTTAAGCCATTTAACGTTTCTTTATGTCTTAATCTATGTGGCTTTATTAAAAACTATTTTCAACTTCACTTTACACTACAGCTCTCACTGAGATAATCGGATCAGCCGGTCAGGTGAAATCGATTGAGCCACAGAACAACTGTCTTAACTGCACCTGCCTGCAGTTGTTAGATTGCACATAACATGTTTGCATATTTAGTCTTCTTTTTCTCGACTCCCCAGCATTCTCTCAGCATTCCCTTAATTAATGGCCTCTGTGCGCAAAGACAGGCGGGGTTTCCGACGCTCCTTTTACAGTTAACCACTTCACTTCACTTTTGAGAGACTGGAGTGATGGGTCAGTCGCGAACGAGCCGTTTTCTTTTTAAGTTTGCCAAGACTGATTTCCCCGTTTCTTACAGCAGACCTCAAAAACATTTTGTTCTCTCTTCATATCATTCTGAGTATCACTAACACACTACAATTACCCTTTGATGCATTTGTTGTTTTGACAAATACGTAAGTATAGGGTGCACTGTACTATCTGCACACACCCCTTCTGAAGTCTCTCTCTCTCTCTCTCTCTCTCTCTCTCTCTCTCTCTCTCTCTCTCTCTCTCTCTCTCTCTCTCTCTCTCTCTCTCTCTCTCTCTCTCTCTCTCTCTCTCTCTCTCTCCCCGTTCTGTGGATCACGAAAATTGTCTGAGAAACGCTCCCATTCAAAATGCATTGGATAACATTTCGTTCTGTGGAGCACGAATAATTTGTTTCAGTTTTTGAGGAGGTCTGCTTCAAAAATCGGAAAAATTTACATATAACTAGAGGGTGCACTTTACTATTTGCGCACACCCCTTTTGAAGGCTCTCTCTCTTTCTTTCTCTTTCTCTCGTTTTGTTCTGTGGAGCACATTCGTTTTACTTTTTGAGGAGGTCTGCTTAAGAAATCTGAAATATTGACATATATAGAACTAGAGGGTGCACTGTACTGTTGTCTCTCTCTCTCTCTCTCTCTCTCTCTCCCCGTTCTGTGGATCACGAAAATTGTCTGAGAAACGCTCCCATTCAAAATGCATTGGATAACATTTCGTTCTGTGGAGCACGAATAATTTGTTTCAGTTTTTGAGGAGGTCTGCTTCAAAAATCGGAAAAATTTACATATAACTAGAGGGTGCACTTTACTATTTGCGCACACCCCTTTTGAAGGCTCTCTCTCTTTCTTTCTCTTTCTCTCGTTTTGTTCTGTGGAGCACATTCGTTTTACTTTTTGAGGAGGTCTGCTTAAGAAATCTGAAATATTGACATATATAGAACTAGAGGGTGCACTGTACTGTTGTCTCTCTCTCTCTCTCTCGTGTCTGAAAAAGGCTCCCATTCAAAATGCATTGGTTTACATTTTGTTCTGTGTAGTACGAAAAAATCGGAGAAACGCTCCCATTCACAATGCATTGGTTTACATTTTGTATAGACAATTTCGGACGATCGTGCTCTGGGACACGATTCAATAGATTAATGTTTGTGCGTATGAGCACGGAATCGTGTGATACCAGGTTGTCCATACTGTCTTCTTCATAAGGCATTGCTTATTCAAATAATAGTAACAATGTAAGTAATGAATGATTTAATACAGAAGCATTGTTGTTCATGCACAGTAAAAAATATATCTTTAAATTTGTAGAAGATATTTATATTGCTTTAAAGGAAAATTTTAGCTTTGCAGTCAATGTATTTACACTCATAGGAAGTGTTGTGTGGTTTCAAATGGGCATACAATGAGAGTTTGGTGGTAAATGGTCCTTAAAAATGCTTGTTGTTGACTTTTGATTTTGGAACACTTTCGATGTACAAATAAAACTTAACCCACATAAAAAAAGACAAAGGCTTTTCTTCTGGCGTTGGGAAAATAGTCAATCGGCTATTTTAGCATATTTTCCCACATTGAAAATGCGCCCAAAGGGTATAACAAACAACCAGCACCTTCCTCTTTTGATTGTGTATGTCCAGACAAGACCAGCAGACGAATGCAACAGAGGGTCCAAGTCCACAACCTGATGCTAATCTCAGACCCAGCAGCTTCTCTCTCTCTCTCTCTCTCTCTCTCTCTCTCTCTCTCTCTCTCTCTCTCTCTCTCTCTCTCTCTCTCTCTCTCTCTCTCTCTCTCTCTCTCTCTCTGTCTCTCACCTATTCATCTTCAAGACCAGAAGCCAGTAAAAAAAACAGTATCTTACCAGCCACCTTTTTGTTATTTATGATTTTAACAAATATTTCCTGCACACTGGCTTGAGTTTAACACGCTATTATTTGGTTAGAGGGTCATCCTCTCCCATATACCGCCACCATCATCACAAACGATTGGGTTCAAATCCCCAACGATTGTTCAGTTCTTATCCTCCCCTCCCATTTCTAACCTGTGACGCAGAACCAGGGAATACAAAACAGCTTCGCCAAGTCATGTTATGCCTTGTTCCTGAGATTTGGAAGACAAACTAAAACAAAAACCCCAAATATCCAAAGGTCTGGAGCAGGGATAATTCCGCTGGACCACAGGGGGAGGGATCAGGTAGTGTGGGTTTCTGGCAACCTGGTCTCACAGGAATCCGTGAAATGACCAAGGACGCTTAACTCAAAATCTGTGGAATTCCGAGAGGATGGTCAATGGTCAGATACAGATCTCGTTCTAATAATAATTTATATCGATGTAATAAACGAGAAAGGATATAATGATAGCGCCAAGAAAATAAAGGCTAGGCCTACATGGTTGTAATAATTTAAATAGAATTAACTTATAAAGCGTATAACAACGAGACAATCTACTTGTGGGCCAGCAGAGGCTGCATTTTAACCGAATTATAATATAATATAAACTTATACATATAATAGTCTGACTCTATATGTCAAATGTATGATATGCTGTAGGCCTACGTATAGGCTAGTTTTTTATATTATAAATATTTAAATATTGTCATACCTGAACCACATTCCCCATAGAAAAAGCACACTGTGTTACTTGATGTTACAACCCTCTTCGTTGATCGGATAGGTGGAAGTGGATTGTCAATGGTCAGATACAGACCTTGTTATAACGATAATAGCTACATGGTCTACTTATAATATTATACTTTATTATACATACTTATAATAACTTAATAACTGTATTAATTTATCTATAATATATATTTTAATATTTAATTTGTTCAATATTAAACCAATCGGGAGATTTTTTTCGAGTTCAAAAGGGGGGGGGGGCGGGCTGCGCAGGATTCGTCAAAACAACAATCTGATTTATCCGATTTTTGAGCAGACCAAAAACTGAAACTAACCATTCCTTAAACCCACGTTTTTTTGGCCTATTCTTTTCAATGGGCCTGCGTCCACGTCACGTGACTGTCATGGTTGCTATGGTGGTAGCCATCGACCCCCCCCCCCCATATCTTTACATTTTCCACAGTTTAGACTTGTAATTAATGAGTTACTTTTGAAATCAACTTGACTCATTTTTTGAATCACTGTCTGGTGGCTAGTTACGTCACTCTGAGAGATGCGCACGGACATATTTGGTAGTGACACAGCCTACAACCTATTTGTGAAAGCAAAACATCAAGCTCATTCATTGAACGAGTCAGGGTTATTTGAAATAATTCATTAAGATATCATGTGTGAGAGGTCATTCCTCCCCCTGAGTGTGTATTGACTATTTCTGGTGATTGAAATGCTAATTGCAAGCTTCCTATTTATGTCTAGTGTACCCCTACTGTCCACAAGCACCCCCCCCCCCCCTCCCTTTATGAATATGGAGAATTGTTGCCATGCCCCAGTGGTGGTGGTGTCATATCTATGAAAGAGGGCATTCAAATATACTGTGATGATCAATTAGGAGGCCGAAGCCCTAAAGGAAGCGATGCAATAGGTAACTTCTGAGTTAAGGACAGTAACAAGTAAGCTATAGACCTGGGCTCTCTTTTATATCAACGGGGGTCTCAAAGAACGCATACGATCATCAACGTAGGGATTCCAGCCCTACAAGAAATTACTCAGCAAGTGCTTCATCTCGTTGCACCTCACCCAGCAGCTTGCTTGCAAGATTTTGGCCTGAAGTTCTTCCCAGACCTACACCCTAGCCATCCAATATTCATATCTCTTTAATATTGACAAAAAGTTATGAGAGAAATTCACATTAACTTTTTGTTATCTCATAAGGGGTGTGGTGCCGGCTCCTTTTGACCTTTTGATCCCAGACTTCGAAATCTTGTCGACAGGCCAGCTGTACCTTAAGGCACAAATTTACACCTCCATCCCACCAAAAATGGGCACCAGAAACTTTCCTGTCCTATGCACATTTACGTAACTGTTGGAGGTCGCGCCCCTTTTCCCGCCTTTTCAAGATAGCTAGAGATGCCAAAATGTATACGCACATTTCCCGGGGTCCCGAGAACGACATATCCGAGATTTGGATTTCTAGCCCTTAGAAAGGTTGTCCAAAATGGACTGTTTTTTGGACAAAGCCTCTCAGAAGTGATGTGTCAGATGTGTTTGAAAGACAATTTTTTAAATAGGAAGGTCCTAACGCCCTGAAACTGGGGGTGGGTGGGTCTGAGGTTTGGGGTTAGGGTTAGGGTTTTCCAGAGACCCACAATTTTCACAGAGTAATCCTAAGATACACCCTGGTTGAAGGTCTAATGGATACGATTCTATCTCTTGTCAACTTATTTCGATTAATTTCTAGCAATGGCTTGTTGCCAATTTGTTTCAATGGAGCATTTGATGATGCTGTGCGAGCCTTTCCTGTAGGGCTGGAGCCCCCAGTTGATAATCGTGTGTTTTCTTTGAGACCCTCGAAAGAGATCCCAGGGCTATAACTTTCTTGTTAATGTCCTCACCTCAGTCACCTATTGCATCACTTCCTTTAGTGCTTCGGCCTCCTAATTGATCATTGTAGTATATTTGAATGCCCTCTTTCATATCTATGATACCACCACCACTGGGACGTGGCAACAATTCTCCATATCCATATGGGGGGGGGGTGCTTGTGGACAGTAGGGGTACACTGGACATAAATAGGAAGCACACTCAGGAATGACCTCTCACCTATGATAACTTAATTAATTGTTTCAAATAACCCTGCCTCGTTAAATCAATGAGCTTGGTGTTTTGCTTTCACTAGTAGGTTATAGGCCTAGGCTGTGTCATTACAAAATCTGTCCATGCGCATCTCTCAGAGTGACGTAACTAGACACCAGACAGTGATTTAAAAAAAAAAACGAGTCAAGTTCAATACAAAAATAACTTATTTTACACAGTTTAAACTTACTAGTCTAAACTGCGTAAAATGGAAAGATATTCCAAGGTGTCCTGTTGCAACTTATAATGTAATAAAGACTCATAATGTAATAACGGCTCATAACGGCTCAAAATGTAATAATTTCAATGTAATAAAAGTTCATAATGTAATAATCGTCTCATAATGTAATAAAATCACGGACGCATAACGTAATAAGGGCTTTGCGCATAATGTAATACTGTAATAACGTATTACATTAAGAACCTTATTGATACCGCTCATAATGTTATAACAGTTCATAATGTAATAATAGCACATATAGTGAGAAAAGTGTTGCATTATCATAATTCTTACTTCTGCCATCCCTGCAGGAGTGGAAGGAAATGCTTTCACCTGTGTCTGTCTCTCAGCAAGATCACATATTTCTGCAAACATGCTGGAGCATTAGCCAACTTAGATGCCATATACTGAACCTTGCTCCCAATAAGTGGCAGGCCTCATAAAAAGGAAGAGAAGCCTTATTCTTTAACGCATCATCCTCCATAGGTAAAATCAGTGGTATAAAGGCAACAACTGCAAACACTGACAACTAATGCACTTTTGGGGTTTGAGGTTTGTTTTTGAGTTTGACTATGATTTGTACATAGGTTCAGTACAGTAACCAACTCAAAAGCTGTCAGGAGAAGAGGTTGGATTAGGGAAGAAGGAGGGGGACTGTAGTTCATGTAGTTTAATGTTCTTTGTTACAATAACTAATAACTCCTGCAATGAAAACACATTTAAAATTGTACTTTTCAAAAAAGTAAGTGAACACTCTTTCCTTCCATACAACCTTACAACCTTCCAATAAAAATGTAGCCGTTTTTTTTTGTTGTTCTTTAATGCCAATTTAATAAAGGCTTTTAAACATTATTTTCCTACTACTTACGTGAAATACATGATACAAGCAGCATAACATGTTAATTCAAACTTATTTTATTTTGGAACTTTTGAACAATAACAAAAAAGTCATCAAAAACGTTGGAGATCTGAACATCAAATTAGTCTCACAATATATACCAGCTATATACAGAATGGGAGTCTAGAACAGACATAGGGATGTCATAGAAAACATGAACCAGCTCAAAGGCTCTTTAAATGTAAACACAGCCTGTCAGGACACAAAAGTAAAAATATAAGTCCAAATAAATTTAACTAAACAATATGCCTATAAACATGATCATAAATTATAGTGGCCAACAAAAATAAAGTCAAGGGGGCTCCATTTGTCAGTGGTCAGTAACTGTGCCAGTGATCACTCAAATCACTTTATTTCTTCCAATGAATGTCTTTAATATGGAACCATCCAAAGGATATAAGTCAAATCACGATCCATGCTGTAATCCACCTGGCATTTTGGCTGAAGAGCTGCCTGATGTTGGATGCAAGGCCACTTTTACGTCCAGCTGCTTTATATAACCTACAAATACTAATGCTGCAGTCTTCATCCGTCACAATATTTAAACATTCCACCAAAGAATCACGTATAAAAATTCTTGGTAGGAATGGCAGGGTTAGCTCTCTGAACAAGTTGGAAACTCTGTTGAAGGTGCCCAGCATTGTCATATCCATCAACAGGCAACACTGGATAATGGTTGACAGTACAATCAAAGGCAAATTAGGGTTAGCAATGAAGTCAGGGTCAGCAGGGAAGATATGTTTTGGCACTGTAGGACATGCAGAAGGAACAGTATCAGGGTCAGTGTAACGGACAGTGTGGAGGTCACTATGTAGGACATCATTGGGATCACCATAAGGAACATCACATGAGTCACCATGTAGGACATCATTGGGATCACCATAAGGAACATCACATGAGTCACCATGTAGGACATCATTGAAATTTCCAGGAGGGTCATCACATGAGTCACCATGTAGGACATCATTGAAATTTCCAGGAGGGTCATCACATGAGTCACCATGTAGGACATCACTGGAAGCTCCAGGAGGGTAATTGTTGGGGTCAGAGTGATGGTCAGAGTCAGGGTTTGAATGGTGTTCAGAGTCAGGGACAGCATCAGAGCCAGTATTATAAAGAAGCACCCTCTGCTTCTTCGCTCTCTGAATTCTTAGAATGAATGGTCTGACTGGTCCATCAAGACTAACATAATGGTCCCCACAACCTTCAGCAAAATGGTCTAGAATCAGCAATGGCAGACTTTCATCGTAGTGACCATGTGGGGATACTATTGCTGTTGCATCAACTCCAAGCGTTGACACAATCATTAAACTGTACATTGAATATGGTTGATGTTCTTTGTAGAGTCAAATGATCACCGTATGTACCACTGTACTGCATGCTTTGCACATAGTCATGCCATTGCCTTTCCACAAAATTAGAAAGATGTATTCCATTCATGGCATGTGGGTGAAGCATTAGGTCTGATACAATTTCTTGCCTTAAAGATGTTGCAGACCGAAAAATTCCAACTGAGGCAAGTTGGTCAACCATGGCAGCAAACTGGCAGCTGCCATCTGAATTAGGGTCCAAACGAGTCCTGAAACCTAGTGATCCAAAGGATTCTAACCTCATTCCATGGGTGATGGGCTGTAACAACTGTATGCGTTGATGTTTTCTGGCCTTGTGCTCAGAACGCTGTTTCTCCCGCTCCCTTGTGATACTTTTTTATGTTGATGTCCTGGGTTGCCTAGCATTCAGAACTTGACTTTGTATTTTGACAGATCTGCATTTCTTTTGACAACTATACCTGGTATCACAGCGTATTGTTTTGAAAGTCTGGGACCTGTGCTGACCCTCACCAACACTTTGTCCTGTAAGTTGTAAACTGATGGTGGTGGATTTCCCCTTGATTTAGTCACACGTTTCATGCAACGCTCTGTAGCCTTTAATGCCCTCCTTCGTATCTTCCTGCGGTTTTGCTCAAACTTACTCATATTCTGTCAAGTCTTCAGGAACTGCATCAGAAACTGAGCCGGGGCTAGCATCACCTGTATTGCTGGATAAGTGAAGAGTCCTGATGTTATTCTTCCGCCCATAATACACTTCAAATGGAGACATCCAGTTGAGAACCTCTTTTTTGTCCAGATTCATAACTCTTGCATAATTTGGCATACGTGCTGCCCAGTTAACACCTCCTCGTTTGAAATTCACAAAGTCATACATGAATTTTCGACGTAGCACCTGGTGTGTTCTCTCAACTTTACCTTGGGTCTGGGGGTGGTATGGAGAGCTCTGAATGACTTTGACCTGATGTGATTCCATCAGCTTCTGGACTGAACCTTTGAATTCTTTGCCCTGATCATGCTGCAAAATGTTGGGTGGGCCATGTTCAGTGTAGATTTCAATGAGATGTTTAGCAATCTCTTTGCTCTCTTTGCTCTTCAGAGCGCGTAGCCATATGTATCTGCTACACACATCAAGGATGGTTAGAATGTATCTATATCTAACGTTTCTATGCTTGACAGCCCATCTCCCCATGTCGAGAAGGTCGATTTGATGACGCTCTTGAACTGTTTTAGCCCTGATCGGCTTGGGAATGGCCTTGTTTTGAAAAGAAGCTCTGCAAAGTTGATTGCACCTGGACCTGTCCAATACCTTTTGCACATTTTGTGTACTGATGCCGGAATACTTATCCTTTAGGTATATGTTAAGTTTTCTGGCACCACAACCCTTGGTCTCTTCAAGCCCTGTCTTCACAATGCCTTTAAAGCTTGTCTTTTTTGCCACCAATTTCCCATCGTATATCAACGTCTTGCCGTCTTCCAATCGTCCAATCGTCCGTCGCCCAAACAAGTGCTTATTCCTCCAGAGACGAACAAGGGCAGCGCATTGGACCCCTGTCCTTTCTTCAACAGGAATGCAAAACTCTCCTCTCAGTGCTTTAACAATGACATCATATGTCTCATCATCCATTTCTCGACTTCCATGGCCTTGAATGTCAGTAACCAAAAGGGCCAGTGTGAATAGGACCAAGATTGTCATGCCCAGTTTCATTGTTACTTTTCTGTGAATAAAACAAAATTCACTGAATCAGTAGACATTGAGGTGGGGTATGCAGAAACTCTTTATATTCAGCATCACGAGATTAATGTAAATATTTATTTTTAACAAATCATTTATGTACATACATTTTAGGATGTTGTGTACTGCTACAAATAATTTCATAACAAAACGTCTTCTCAACCGCCAGTCCACATCATACTTTAATGGTCCAAGTGGGACTTAAATCGGTGACCTTTAAGTCCCCTAGCCATGACCCTACGGACTGAGCAAAAAGCTGCCCCAGCTAAAACATACAACACTATTCTAACAAACATCTTAATACACAAGAAATAGCTGCTAGCTAAAACACAAGAAATAGCTGAGTGCTAGCTAAAACTCAAGAAATAGCTGCTAGCTAAAACACAAGAAATAGCTGCAAGCTGAAACACAAAAAATAGCTGCTAGCTTAAACATACACATTATCCTACAAACAACTTAATACACATAATTTAAACAGATAAGGTGTATGGCTTGGTTTAACAAAGATATTAATTGAACTTTAAAGGTCACAAATAGGGCTGCTTACCTGCAAAAGTCACAGTAGAAGTGAGCACGGCGTTCTCAGAATCCCAACTAGTGGCTCAACTGTTAGTTCACATCAATAAAATGTGAGAGTGCAATTACTATTAAATAATACTTGGTTTCACAAATTTAGTTTACTAATGCACTGAAGCCCATGCCTTTTGCTTTTACTTGCAGCTTTGTTTGAGAGGTTAAATTATCATAATGCAACACTTTTCTCACTATATGTGCTATTATTACATTATGAACTGTTATAACATTATGAGCGGTATCAATAAGGATCTTAATGTGATAAGTTATTACAGTATTACATTATGCGCAAAGGTCTTATTACGTTATGCGTCCGTGATTTTATTACATTATGAGCCGATTATTACATTATGAACTTTTATTACATTGAAATTATTACGTTATGAGCCGTTATGAGCCGTTATTACATTATGAGTCTTTATTACATTATAAGTTGCAACATGTCCTTCTATTTCCTAGCCAGCGGACCCTAGTTTACGACAAAAACAACACAATTGACGGCAACTCAGTTGCCGCCCTCAACGTCGTTAACGTGGTTTTCAGCAGAGATGTTTGAACTCATTAAGTCGTTTGCAAAGTGAACGGTGCATACATTGTGTACATTTATGTTCCTCATCAAAGCATCCCGCTCCTATCACAGGAATCTAGAATCAATATGTTCGGGGCTTTGTTCAGAATATTCTGCATATGACATGAACATGTATTAAATGCAGGATATATGCGTGGATGTTACAGAAAATGAAATAATGGCCATAGGTCGTAAAGAAGTGCACATGGATGTATACGATGGCAACCACCATAGGATTGTTCTTTTGACGAATCCTGCCCAGTCCACCCCCCCCCTTCTGAAGTCGAAAAATAATCTCCCGATTGAAATGCATTGGTTTAATATTGAATTAATTAGAAGTAGACCATGTAGCTATTATCGTTATAACAAGATCTGTATCTGACCATTGAAAATCCACTTACACCAATCCAATCACTGAAGAGGGTTGCAACACCAAGTAACACGGTGTACTTTTTCTAACGGGGAATGTGGTTCAGGTATGACAATATTTAAATATTTATAATATAAAAAACTAGCCTATACGTAGGCCTACAGCATATCATACATTTGAGATATAGAGTTAGACTATTATATGTATAAGGTTATAGGCCGAATTCGGTTAAAATGCAGCTTCTGCTGGCCCACAAGTAGATTGTCTCGTTGTCTGTTATACGCTTTATAAGTTAATTATATTTAAATTATTATAACCATGTAGGCCTAGCCTTTATTTTCCTGGCGTTATCATTACATCCTTTCTCGTTACATCGATATAAATTATTGTTATGACGAGACCTGTATCTGACCGTTGGCATATCACAGACAATTTAAGGGATTCCATGAGGCCACCACGGATTTTGAGTTAAGCGCCTGTGGTTGACTCTTTCATTGAAACGGGGATCTGTGTGTGTGCCACGGAATATGAGTGTCATCAACTTGCATTGGAGCAAAATCCGTGGCCATATCACGCCAACGCGTGTTTCCGTGAGGATTCCACAGATTTTGAGTTAAGCGTCCATGGTCATTTCACGTATTCCTGTGAGACCAGGTTGGGTTCTGGGTATAGATGCTCAGGGAAACTCAATTAAGATGTCCTTTCTGGTTTCAATGTGTCTCCTTCTATCCCCACGGCCTCTCATTGTTTTTTATCATTTCACCTTTCCCTTTTCATTTTTTTGTTCCCCCTCTGATTATCTTTTTGTTTTCTTTCCCCCTCTTTCTATGTCTTTATCCCTCTTGCTCCAACTCTGTCTCTCTTGCGCTCTTTCTGTCTTCATTTATCTTTCTCTATTTTTGTCCCCTCAATTCTTATCCCTATTTCTCTCCTAATCCTCTGCTTTCTATCCCTTGTTCTCCCTTCATCCCCCTCTCGCTCTCTCCTTCTTTATAGCTCTTGCCCTCCTTCTCTGTCTGTTTCACTAATTCTCTCCATCTACCTCGGTAAAGAGTTGAGTGTTTTGTTAGGCTCTCCGTTTTACATGATATAACCCTTTCAAGGAGTTGATCAAGTCTGATTCCAGGAAATTTAATTTAATTTTGTGAAGGAAAACAAAATCACAGCAACAACTTTTGAAAGTCTACTATACTGCAAGAAAACGACTCAAACTTATAAGGTATTCTGTAGAAAAGCCAGGATACAAGCTTTATTTACCCAGAGCCTTTACCCATTACTCAGACCCTTTACCCAGAGCCTTTACTCAGAGCCTTTACCAGAGCCATACTCAGAGCCTTTACTCAGAGCCTTTACCAGAGCCATACCCAGAGCTTTTACTCAGGGCCTTTACCCTTTACCCACAGCCTTTACCCAGAGCTTTAACCCAGAGCCTTTACCCTTTACTCAGAGCATTTACCGTTTACTCAGAGCCTTAACCCTTTACTCAGAGCCTTTACCCAGTGCTTTTTTCCAGAGCCTTTACCCTTTACTCAGAATCTTTACCCAGAGCTTTTACCGAGAGCCTTTACCCTTTACTCAGAGCATTTCCGTTTACTCAGAGCCTTTACCCTTTACTCAGAGCCTTTAACCAGAGCCTTTGCTCAGAGCCTTTACCCAGAGCCTTTACTCAGAGCCTTTACCCTTTACTCAGAACCTTTACCTTTAACCTTTACTGCTCTGCTAAAGGCCTTTACCCAGAGCCTTTAACAGAGCAGTATCAGTAGTAGTATATTAGTAAAACATTGAATTGCTGGGTGCAGTTACATGAAGGAGTTGCTTCAAAAAGTTTGAAAGGAAATTAAACCAATTGTTTGTTCATATCGGTCTGATGCTCCACATCAAGGTACGTCTGTCCACCTTTTGATTGGTTTAACGTACCACTGATGACTAGCCCTTCATGAAACAAGTTTTCACACCAACTATATGATTGATCACTCAAGTCACCCATACTAAACTGTGTCAAACAGATTCCACTGCAGCCTGCGTGTGCCTTCCTGTTTTGTAAACACCTCCGCTTCACCGCATGTGTGTGCGTCTAGATGTGTGTGTGTGTTGCGTGTGTCGTTGTTTGTGCAGGGCATTAATTCAGCGCGGTGGGTGTGATTGCACTTAGGTAACACTCCATTACCTGTCTGTTCCTTCTGCCTGGCTTCACTAAGTAAGTACTTTACTCGCAACATATAGTGTGCTAATTACTACTGCGAGTGCATGTCCACTCCCACACACACACACACACGCACACCGTGCCCACATCCATCCTGTGATGGCAGCTGCGCTTTCCAACCAGACCTGGCTGTTGGGCCGCTAGGCCGTTTCTCGTCTCCGGAGACGAAGAGCTTGTTCACACAATGAGAAAAATAAAATAAATATAAATATATTATATATTTAATAAAATAATTAAATAAAGAGAAAAGCGTGATGCGAGTCACCCAGGGGGAGGGGAGAGCCAAATGGCAGGGACTTTGAGTGACTTAGTCCTCGTGACTGAATGGCTGTAATTACCTCTCTGAATAGGACAGATGTGGGCTGTGGGGGGGGGGGGGTATATTGAGATAAAGGGTGGGCAGATAATGACTGATAGAAGGGCCGAGGTATAGATGGAACATTAGGGGACCCTCTGCCTTTTGTCCCTTTTTATGTATTTGGTGTGTGTAAGTGTGTGTGTGTGTGTGTCTGTGTCTGTCTGTGTGTGTGTGTGTCTGTGTCTCTGTGTGTTGTGTGTGTGTGTGTGTGTCTCTCTCTCTCTGTGTGTGGTTGTGTGTTTGTGTGTGTGTGTGAGTGTGTGTGGGGGGGGTTTCTCTGTGTGTGTGTTTGTGTGTCACTGCATGTGTGTGTGTGTGTGTGTGTGTGTAACTGTGTGTCTCACTGTGTGTATGTGTGTATGTGAAGGTGCTTTACAAAGCCAATATTGAAGTAGAAATAATAAACAGGAATTGTGTAGTCCATTTTCGGATGTGTGAATCGCTCTTACCCCAAACCTACTGTCCTTAAAAGGCTCTGCACTTTTTTGAAACCAGGTCCCAGGGTGGATAAGATAAATACGGCACTATGCGTTTTTGTGTTAGGATTCGTGTGGACGCCTGATATGCAAACAATGACGTCATCGCCCCCCCACCAACTTGGCGACATTAGAATTCCGTCTAATTGTTTATTTTGGATTTGATTTGTATTATTTTTGTAGCTTTAAATACAGCCCCTTGTTAAATGTAATTACTAACTGTACATTAAAAAGCATTTTCTGCTCAATCTGAAAGATTTAACAACTGCTTTCTCCTCCTTGACTGTATGTTTGCACACAGAGCGCAGGCTTGGTGCGCGTGCTCCACCTCGTCTTCTTTTTTTGGTGGAGAATCAGCGCCTCTACAGGGGCCCCTGAGAAAGGACCTAAATGCACCGAACAATCGTGCACAAATAAACTCAGACACATGCACACATAGACACACAATCAAACCAAAACGCATACACACACAAGCACACATAAAAAAGTCACATGATGGAGAAACTTTGGAACAAGCGGCTCAAAGATTTGAGGGGATCAAACTTCAAACGTTCCTCACCAACTCCCTCCATCTTACACCGAAGTTCAGAAGGAGAGTGAGAGAGTGGTATGATCTTCTAGGTCATTGGTTGCCAACCCGTCGATCGCGATCGACTGGTCGATCTTTGAGGCTTTCCATGTAGATCCCGAAGATAATAGAAAAATAAATACACAATATCCTATATTATGCATGATACATTTTCATAATACGTTTTGCAAGCACATCTCTCTCTCTCTCCCTGGAGGCCTACTCTTTTTTTCTGCATTTAACGGTGTCTGCATTTAACATTGTCTGATTTAAGTGACCAATGAGATAAAACAAGGGGGGCGTGGGGCGCGAACGGCAATATCGGCCTGTTGCTACGATTACGGCTCTCTGGTGACAGCTAGCATGGCGGAGGCTCCACGAAAGAAGACGAAAACGTACAACTTCCATTCAGAATGGGAAGAGGAGTTTATATTTACTTTGGTGAAAGACAAGTGTGTTTGCATGTTATGCCACCAAACACAAGCACTGTCCAAAAGAGGAAACCTGGAACGGCACCACAACACCAACCACTTGAAATTCAAAGACAGCTACCCCCCAAAGAGCGCATCCGTGCAAGAAAAATTGAGGAGCTGAAATCGGGGTTGAAGGCCCAGCAATCGCTTTTCACAAAACCCGCTACGCAAAATAAGGCTGCTACTGAAGCATCCCTTCGCATTAGCCACCTGCTAGCTAAACACAAGAAACCTTTTACAGATGGAGATCTAATCAAAGAAGCGATGGCCATCACCACAGAGACAGTTTTCAACGACTTCAAAAACAAAGACGACATTAGAACTGCACTTCGTGGTGTACCGCTTGGCCCTGCGACAGTGACAAGGAGGGTCGAATCACTGTCAGAGGACGTGGATCGACAAGTATTGAAAGACTTGTCCCGCTGTGAATATTTTTCTCTACAGTTCGATGAATCCCTGGATGTAATGAACACAGCCCAGCTTGTTGTGTTCGTCAGAATGGCTATCCAGGATTCTACAACCAATGAGGACTTCCTTACTCTTTTGCACTTAAAGGAGAGAACGAGAGGTGAGGATATTTACCAGGAGTTCAAAAAGTATATCGACGAAAACGGCATCCCCATTAATAAACTAGTTGCCATTACTACTGATGGGGCCCCGGCAATGCGAGGTGTGCGGGCAGGTTTCATAGCACTGTGCCGTAATGACCCCAAATTTCCCGCATTCATGGATTATCACTGTGTTATCCATCAACAGGCCTTGGTTGGGAAAGTCTTGGACTTTTCCCATGTCATGACACTGGTGGTCCAACTGATAAACTCGATTAGAGCAAAAGCGCTTCAGCACCGCTTATTCAAGGCGTTATTGGATGAGCTTGATGCCGCATATGGAGACCTGCTTCTCCATGCTGAAGTCCGGTGGTTGAGTCGCGGCAAAGTGTTGCAGCGATTTGTTGACTTGCTGCCTGAGATAAAGACTTTTTTGTCAACAAGGAACGAGGAGCACGAGGAACTGTCCGATGATGCCTGGCTACTGGATCTGGGGTTTTTAACAGACCTAACAGCAAAACTTAACATACTCAACAACGAGCTGCAGGGAAAGGACAGACACCTGCCCCACATGATTAGCGCAGTGAATGGTTTCAAGGCCAAGCTGGGTGTTTGGACCACACACCTAAAGAACAAGAGGCTGACCCACTTCCCCAACCTGGAGAAAATGTCACACGCCATCAAAAACAAGGAGGTTTTTAACCCAGAGCAAAGTGACAACTGAGTTCAATCTGCGTTTTGTTGAGTTAGAGGTCATGGACGATATTGTTGCATTCCTCTCAAACCCATTTCTGCCCATTGATATAGCACAGGTAGCAGACAGATTCCAGCAGATATTTGCTTTTCCAAGTGGAGTTGACATGGAGATGGTTGATTTGCAAAATGACATAGAGCTGAAAATCAGATCAAGGGACAGTGACTTTTGGGGACTGGTCAGCAAAGAGAAGTATCCTCTCCTCACTGCATGTGCACTAAGGGTGAGTGCCTACTTTGGATCTACTTATCATTGTGAAATGGCGTTTTCACAAATGAAAATAATCAAATCAAAGTACAGGAGCCGCCTTACAGACCGACACCTCACTGACTGTCTCAGGCTGGCTGTCTGTAGCTATGAGCCGGACTTCAAGGCACTCACTGACAGTATTCAGTCACAGCCATCACACTAATTTGAGTAACATGACTGCAAGAGTTTTGCCTTTAGATGGCGTTGTGAAGTGATTCTGCTTTAGATGGGACATGGCGCTTACCTAATTGCACAGAGAATTTTATTAATACACATTACAGTTCCACTTTCTAAAATGTGAATCATACATTTGTTAACTTCCATGTGGTAATTGGGTAAGCAAAACAGCTAATTACACCTCAATATCTGTCCACTGCAAGTGTGTAGATTTTTTCCTCTTTGTTGTGATGTGTTTGCTGTGTTATGTGTGTGTTGTTGTACAGTTGTACAATATTATAAATGGGAAATAGGGCACATGGCTTTAATTTTTGTTTTCAGTTAGTTTTGATTGATTGCATTAAAAAAAATCTGAGCAAAGAATTACATGTAATTCATACAATTAGACTTAATAAAAGCCCTTTAATTGGAAATACATTCTGCGCTGTCTGTTTTTTCTCAAAGCTTCAATAGGTAGATCTTGCCTTTCACACAGGTCGAGGTCAGAGATCTTGGGCTTAAAAAGGTTGATGACCACTGTTCTAGGTCATCCTCCCCCCAGCACGGTGTGTGTGTACGAGGTGGCAGGGGTGAGATGGGGGGTGGGGGCTCAGGTCGATCATGGCGCGCTACTCAACAATGTGACTTGGTTCTGTGTGAGTACTCTTATCCCAACCCCCACCACCACCTGTCACTCACCACCTCCTCAAAATAAAATCAAGCTGACATATGATAGCCAATGACTGACGTATGGACCTGGGGATGCGTGTGCGTGTGTGTGTGTGTGTGTGTGTGTGTGTGTGTGTGTGTGTGTGTGTGTGTGTGTGTGTGTGTCTGTGTGTGTGTGTGTTTGTGTGTGTGTGTCAGTGTGTCAGTGTGTGTTTGTGGGAAAGGGGGATGATAGATATTCAACACTGTGGCAACTTTTCATCCATAAAGCAGACTGGAGAATAAGGAGCACAGAAGCCCCCCCATGTCTCCCCAGACAAGCGCGCCAATACATATTCAGACAGCACAGTGGAAGCACAACATGGCCAAGGCCAGCATGACACAACACCCCCCCACACACACCCCCCCCAACACACACACACACACACACACACACACAGTCAGTGCTGTCAACCCGCATGCTGTTCTGTGTTTGTGTGTATGTATGTGTCTGTAGTGTACAATGCATGGTCGCTGTGCATAGTTTGAAAGGAAGGTCTGTTGTTGACAGGTTCTCTCTGAACGCGGTGGTTCCTTTGTAAGGTAAAAGTGGTGGACTGCAGGGTGAACACATGTAAAGTAAATGTAACATATCACAGAGAGATGGAACTATTACAAACCGAATATATAACAAAATGTTATGTGTTTTAACATACAACATAAAATCTTAATGTCAGCTAATAAACACAGTTTTTAAGAAGTTTGTATAAGCCTTAATAACTTATTTAGAGGCTAAATAAGAGTTTTTGTTGTCCATCACTTTGCGGTGAATTAAAAAAATGAATGTCTCAAATGGATTGATCCATTATAAAATGAGTCCAGCAAACTATTGAAACATTTGTAACCTTTGACATTGTATTTTCTGCCATTGTTTATAGTTATATTAAACTATAAACAATGTTAAAAGCTGGTATCTGTAATCTCCTTCCTACCTATGGTACCTACCTCTACCTCTAGAATTCACAGACAAACGGAGCTCTTCATTCTACGTGTTTAAGAATGAATTAGTGTAAGCTTATCTCCAAAGCCCATGAGGTACGGAGGAGTGGTGCTCCACTTGAACCCCATAAAGGCCAGACCGGCGGACAGCGCTGGTGTTTAAATGGATGACGACGCAGCAGAGAAGTGAGCACATCTATGATCAGAAACGACTTCACAGGTTCCAGTGACTGAGAGAAGAGAGAGACAGAGGGAACAACATACACTTACACAAACTCATGCACACACGCACAAAGAGCCAAAGACGTTCATAGTGCACTTAGCACTCAACAAATGTCAATTTGCAGATAACATTAGGAGTTAAGGCGACATGGCTTAGTTTAGGATGGGAGGCTGGGAGAACTTCAGAACACAGCCATCGTCATAGTTGAGCGTGGTTAATGCCACATCGCTTATCAAATACTTTGAGAGGAAATGGAAAAAAGCCTGGTTGGGAAGCTCTCTGTAAACATTCCTCTGCATGAGAGAGAGAGAGTGGGAGAGAGAGAGAGAAACATTCATCTCACACATGGTAGATGGGAGGATGATATTAATTTGAAATACTGTTCCCAGAACTGTTTTCTAACCCCCCCAACACACACACACACACACACACACACACACACACGCACACACGAAGGGAGACGGATACACTGTTACCTGTCTCCCTTCTTCCCTCCATCTCTCACTCTCTCCCTCCACCTCCCTCCCTCCATTCACCTCTCGCCCTCTCGCCCTCCCCCACCGCCTCCTCCTCTCCTCATCTCTGCCCCCCATCCATCTGATGACTGGCAATCTGCATGTCATGTAAAATTAAGTGGATCTGAGGAGAGAGAGTGTGGGGGGCGGGAGAGTGAGTAATGAAATGTGTGGCTCCGTGCACAGCTTCTGCGTGTGTCCCAGCGGCATGCTTCCTCAGATCTAGGTGACAGACATAACAGAGCTAGATTAATACGCTGGGATGTGTGCACATACACACACATACACACACACACACACCAAACACATACACACACACACACACACACACGCACAGACCCACACACACCTACACACACACACACACACACCAAACACACACACATACACACACACACCAAACACACACACGCACACACAAACACCAAACACACACACACACACACACACACACGCACACACACACATACACACACACACACACGAACACACACACATAAATATACACTTACAGAAAAGGATTATTTCAGAGCTGTTGCACTTAGTCACCTTGTGCCTCACATTTGTAACATAATACTAAGAAGCCTTAGAACATCCTATAAGAACCATCAGAAGCCCTATAAGACCCTTTTGAATATATAAGAACCCTTAATAAACCCCATACTAACCCTTAGAACACGTATCCTTAGAACAGACCTCTAGAACCCTTAGAACACCCTTTAATAACATGTAGAACAGTCCAAGAATACAGTGAACAGCCTTCTCTCGATTATGAATCTCTCGCTCTCTATGGGAATTCTTCCCTCTAGTTTCAAGGCTGCGGTGATAAAACCGCTACTCAAAAAGCCTGGCCTAGATCCTGATTTAGTAAGCAACTATCAAACCTCCCCTTCTGGTCCAAGGTACAGGGAAGGATTGTAGCACAGCAAATCGTAGATTATCTGAGGAGGAACAACCTTTATGAACCTTTTCAGTCCGGGTTCAGGAATTTCCATTCAAATGAAACTGCTCTGACAAGAGTGGTAAATTATATCCTTCTTGCTTTGGATACCAATGCAAACTCGATGCTTGTGTTACTTCTACCTCAATGCTGTGTTCGACACGATCTACCACAGCATTCTTCTTTACCGTCTTGAGAACTATGTTGGCATGGGGTACGGTCTTCACTGGCTTGATTTTTACCTTAAAGATAGAACACAATTTGTTCTCTTAGCGTTTAGAATCAAAGCATTGCAAACTATGCTTTAGTGTCACACAAGGGTCGGTCCTTGGTCAATGGCTTTTTGAAGCCATTGACCAAGATCTACATGCTTCCCTTGGGCGAAGTTATCCGGGGCTATAGAATTGGCTTCCATTGCTATATGGATGACACCCAACTCTTGGTGTCCTGTTTGACCCTCAGCTCTGTTTTGACCAACATGTTAGAAGTATAACTAGAATTGCATTTTTCCATCTGAGATAAATTGCAAAAATCAGACCAATGTTATTTGCAGCAGATACAAAGACACTGGTTCACACATTTATATCACCAAGACTGGATTATTAGGTGAGTGCTGCATGCAACGCTCAACTATTGTTCTTCATAAGTTTTATTATTTCTTTCTTTCTTTCTTTCTTTCTTTCTTTCTTTCTTTCTTTCTTTCTTTCTTACTTATTCTCTACAAATTTTGGGACCTATCTCCTTCCTCAATTTGTCACCTAGAGACTCCATTGAAATTTTAAAATATTCAGAATAGCTTGGAATCGCACGCTTCTTCACATGGGAGTCAATGGGTGGATGGCAGAGCGCTCTGGTCCTCTTCAACTGTTTAAGACGTAAATAAATCAATTTTCAACCGTTTATCTTCGTATCTTTGTTTGTTTATCTACACACTTGTATCTTCAATAATATCTAAACGGTATTTCAATATAATTTAAAATTTCTTCAGAATCACAGTTTTAGTTTCAAACCGTCATATTCTACAGTTGGTCCCATTGAAGCCGTCTGCCCATTCTGACACTTAAATTACTTAAGATATCGCAACTCGGTCAAATTACAACTGTTTACCTTCATTCAAACCATTTAACAAATCTACACACTTGTATCTTCAATAATAATTTATTCAATATCATTTAAACTTTATTCAGTTGATGCTGGAGCGCGATGACGTTCAGCAGTATTGCCAGATTGGGCGGTTTTTCCCGCCAGATTGCAAGTACTAACGGCTGCGACCTGCGGGAAGGCGGGGCTTAAGCTCCAGCCGGTCAAGCCACGCCCATGTCACGCACGTCACACGCCAAGCCCTGCCTAGAGTACACTATGTCATCATGGTTTGTTCAGGGACAGTCGGGAGTTCCACAAAAGGGATGTCATGAGTGAAATTACGTTGCTACAATAAAGGAAAAACTTTATTCACATCTTACGGTGCTTTTGTTGGTGTATATTTTTGTATAACGTTTGGGTATTTTGGCAGTTCAATGGCCAGCATTCAGCATGTGTGATAACATTCTTCTTCTACGGTAGCGTTAGCATTAGCGTGGTTGTAATTTTAATTTAGCTCTATGTGTGTGTGTGTGTCCGCACGTGTGTGTGGCAAAGTGACAAAGTCTTTTTTCAAAGCAAAGTTAATAGAAAAAGTTATATTGTTGTAACGTTTGGGTATTTTGGCTGTTTAATGGTCAGCATTCAGCATGTGTGATAAAATTCTACACTAAAATCCTACTCTGTGTGTGTGTGTGTGTGTGTGTGTGTGTGTGTGTGTGTGTGTGTGTGTGTGTGTTTGTGTGTGTGTGTGTGTGTGTGTATGTGTAACGTTATATCCAAAATGACCAATGTGACAAAGTCTTATGAGATAGCAAAAATAATAGAAAGTTATATTACGTTGAAATGTTGAATGAATTAACATGAATGATGTAAAATAATGCTAATAGGCCTTGTGTATCTTGAATCTAATAGTCAATTGTTCTTCTGTTTTTGTTCGGCATCCCACCTATTTCCTGGCCAGCGAGGAGCCAGTGTTTCCCACAGCAGAGGCGTATGACAATATTTGATTATATTTTTTACAAATGTTTGCGTGCAATGCTCACACCCAATCCTGCTGCAACCATGCTCAAGGATATGCTAACTATGACAAATTGAGTAACATGTTATGCTTTCCTTTCAGGAGTGAGAGAGAAGATGATTCGGAAGATGTTTACCATGCCCATGATGCTGTCTTTAAATGGAGGGCACCGGCGAAGATGCTTCTCTTCAATTTAAGTCATCATGGTTACAGATGAATATTATTCATTTAATAAATGAAAATTTTATTCTTGAGTCCTTGAGTCATTTTATCTGTAGTAAGATGCCGCAGATAATTTATCAGTCTGAGGTAGCAAGTTTGTCCTTTTTTCCAGTCTGCTGGCGAGGTATCATCAGACACAAAGGCAGCTGAGTTAAGTACTTGGTGGTGGAGAGATGTACACTGAAGATGTGAGAGGCCATTCAGAACAATGTAACATTTTTTTTTTCCCTCAAATTCTGTAAAAGTCATACTGCAGCCTATACCATAAGTCGATCACTCTTGAAATTCTCAGGTATGGTTACCAATAACCCCACTACCCATAAACCCAAATTTGGGTACTGCACCAAAAGGTGGCGCTATTGTAAAAAATCATGAATTAGGCTTATTTTTCCGCACCAGATTGACCTGGACTCAAAATTCTTTCAGAATATTAATCTGTAGAATCAGATGCATTCAGAAAACCCATGGTCTTATGACTTTAAAATTGTTATTTTTCCCACAATTTCATATCAAAGCAAAACATGATAAAAAGATTCACAGGCTACAAAATTAATCAAAAATTCACCAAAATCGCCACATAAAATCTTTAGAACAAGCCTCATAAAAATCATCAAACGGAATTTGTTTTATTTAGTTCCATTTGAGAAATATTGGCCAATAAAGTTGGAGCAGTTAGCCCATTTTTCTTATGACCATTTTGTTATTGTATAAAAAAACATACAACTATTATTAGATGGATACCAATACCTCCCACTACCCATAAACCCAAATTGTGGTACTGCACCCAAAGGTGACGCTATTTAAAAAAAATATGAACTAGCCTTATTTCTCCTTACTAGATTGGCCTGGACTCAAAATTCTTTCATCATAATAATCTCTAAAATCAGATGCATCTTTTTCACCCTGGTCTTCTGCTCTAAAAATGTTTTCCCACAATTTCATAGAAAAGCCAAACGTCCACAGTCTCAACCCATTTTGTCTATCTGACCATTTTGTTATTGTATAACGACCATACGGCTATCATTAGGTGGATACCATTAACAGTGCAAAATCAGAAAACGATCAGAAAAGAACACTTGGAATAGCCCGAGAGGAACACTTAGAACCACCCTATTGGACCACTTAGAACAGTTAGGACAGCCCTATAGGAACACTTAGAACAGCCCTATAACAACAGTTAGAACAGAATTGTGTACTACTCTGTTATATCTACTAAACCATTGTTGGACCATACCTACCATACCCTGCTGCCAGTTTAGAGTATTAATAATAATAATAATAATAATAATAATAATAATAATAATAATAATAATAATAATAATAATAATTCATTATATTTATATAGTGCTTTTCAATGACCCAAAGTCGCTTACAGTGAAGGGGGAGACCTAACTCACCACCACCAGTGTGTAGCACCCACTTGGGTGATGCACGGCAGCCAATCGGCGCCAAAAAGCCGAGGGAGGGAACTAATGAGCCAGCCAATTGTACAGGAGGATTATTAGGGGGGCCAGATTGAAGGGCCGGACACCGGGGAAACTCCTACTCTTTGCGAAAAGTGTCCTGGGATCTTTTATGCGCACAGTGAGTCAGGACCTCTGTTGTACGTCTCCTCCGAAGGACGGCACCTTTCGCAGCATAGTGTCTCTGTCACTGCACTGGGGCATCGGGATTGATGAGGGAAGGGGCCATAGGGAAGAGTTCCACCTATTGGCCACCACCCGACACCACTTACAGCACCTGGTATTCGTAGGCGGCCTCCCATCCAAGTACTAACCAGCCCCGACCCTGCTTAGCTTCCAAGATCAGACGAGATCGGGCGTGTTCAGAGTGGTATGGCCGCTAATTACTATTGCTATAATAAAAGACGTACTATCTCATCATGTCCAATATAGCTATGACGATAACGTCTTTGAAAATATGTTTCCTATATTTGTTGAAACTTTGTTATCGATGAATGTGGTATTAGTCTACTTTCAGGTCGCTCACATATGTCCTTATCTTCATTTGTTTTCTCTTGGGAGACATGTTAAGTGCTGTAACAGTTATTAAAGAGATACATATCAAGTTACTAACCCTAAGGACATTTCGATCGTTTCTTGACGTTTGTAAGGACGTGTCCCGATGAACTCAGACCCTTCTATATCTCAACGTTACTTCTTCGATGATCTGGATTCAATTATCAGACCCTCTTGGACTCATTGACTCTGTGGCTTCCTGCTGGATATTCTGTGTCTGTTTGTTGTGCCGCTGACTCCGCCTCTCACCTGTCCATCCTTCCTCTGACTCTGCCGCTCACCTGTCAATCCTACCTCTGACTCCGCCTCTCATCTTTCTTCAGCATACTGCCTCTGACTCCGCCTCTCATCTTTCTTCAGCATACTGCCGCTGACTCCGCCTCTCACCTGTCCATCCTTCCTCTGACTCTGCCGCTCACCTGTCAATCCTACCTCTGACTCCGCCTCTCATCTTTCTTCAGCATACTGCCTCTGACTCCGCCTGTCACTAGTCCATTCTGCCTCTGACTCCGCCTCTCAACATCCTGCCTTTGTTTTGTTTTCCCGCTTTTCTTCCCTGCTCACCTGTTCCTAATTGTGTTGTTACTACCCAGACTATTTGTACCCTGTGTTGTTAGTGCCACCTTGTCAGATTGTTTAATACCTGTCACTTGCTCGGCTAGTCACTTCTTTCTGCCCTGTTTCTGCCTGCCTGCTTGTCCGCCTCATTCCAGGTTTACCTATGGTTTGACCTTTTGCCTGCTCCTGGACTACTCTCCTGAAAGGTGACCTGGCTTTGGTTTGGTTTTGGCCTTGTGCCTTTTTTTTTTTGATTTCCTGCTGAGAAGCAGGAGTTCATTTTTGTTAATGTTTGTGCTGACGCCTTGCTCTGCTTCAAATAAATATTTTGGAACTTTATTCTGCTTTTGGGTTCAGATTTCGCCTACACCTAGCTGATCGCTGACCGCGTAAATGCGTAAGTTACATGTCAAAAGCATGATCCTTAATATTTGAGCAATGAATCTATTAATATACCAGTTAAGCATTCTTAACATTCCCACCACATAACCCTTTTTTTCTAAAAAAATATGTACTGCGATGGCTCCCAAGCGGTCAGCGGATCAAATAAAAGTGAAGTATGAAAACATCATACAAACTGGTAAGCTTTTCCCACTATCGTATTGGCCTACATAGGCTATATTTCGTCAGTCCAGCATTTAAATTGTCATAACATATTTGTCACTACTGCATACTCCTACTGCAATACCACTGCACTCCCTTTTTTTTTTAAGCCAATCGTAAAAAGTCAGACAGTCGGCAGACTGGATCTGGCCCTCAAATTGTCTTGACCCCAGTTTAGGAGCTGGCAATAGACATAAATTCAGGGTGCCCTGGCATGGCGGGGGCACCTGGAGGTACCTCCTCAGAGAGTCAGGGGCCATGTGAGGGTACCCCACTGGTTGAATGTAGGTTTTGCTGTTTTTCTTGTATTTTAGATTTTGTTTGTCTTCGAAGTAACACATGCAAACCGTGTGCGTGCCACAGTGCAAATGTTCCAAATGTTTTTTTTTTTGGTAACTAGGTAGAAAACTTAAAAGTGACAATTCATCAACTTTACAGATCAAGATGGATTAGTGCTTGTAATAGAGCCGCCGGCTACGATCGAACATTCTCCAGTGGATGTAAGTCCGTTAGGACTATTTTATACTTTCTGCTGTAAGCGCATCTCGGCATACTCAGCCAATATTGCTCTTTGTATGATAGGAGGCCGATGAAAATCTTGGTCCGGATGTGGATGGGTCATCTGAAAGGACTGAGATGTGCTCAGCATCTCCAACATTATAGAGAAAACTACCATTTGCAAAAAATGGAGGGCTACGCAAGTGGTCTGGAGTGAACTGAGGCCAGGTCCTCGAATGGTAGTGTTGGCTATGTAAGGCTGGAGAAGGCTATTTAAATATATTAAAATATCACTCCAGCAAAATGTCATCCGGATATGCCAAGATGTCGAGCCGTGGTCTTATTAATCGCTCCCGGTGGATTGCACGAATAATTTGCGCTCCGATATCAACAGGCCTCTCATCAAAAGGGCATGCCCTTGTGAACACATGAAATCTGTGGTGAACGCGGGTTTAAATACCCAAAACCGGGTTATGTTCCAAACTTAACCTGCGCAAAACCTGCTCCGACCAGGTTTGATTCAGAGCATATGTTTCTATAGTAACTAACTATCCGTGTTCATTTTGGAACGGAAAACCTAGGGTTACCGCAAACCGTTAACTTATCCGGCTTTGTGGAATAAAGACAACTGCTCTACCTCCTAAACTAGGCCAACCCTACAATCAATGATGGTCAATGATGGTCATATTGTTTATTGAATCTATCTGTAAACAGTTTTCTGGTGTCTGGTGTGTAAACAGTCTGGTGTTAGTCAAATTGTCAAGGAGTTGTTATACTCAAAGACTTGGCAGACAATCAAAGATAGTATCATGTTCAGCATGGTGGGTTTCCCTCTGTACCAAGTTTGGTAGTTCTAAAACAGCTAGTGGAATGAGTGGAATGTATGCTTTGCTGTGTTGCCATGGCAACAGAATATGTAATTTCTGAGTAGCCGTGTCCAACTTCATTGTGGTTGCCAAGTTTCACATCTCTAGCATAAACCAGCTCATGGGGAATGAACTGAACGAATGAATAAATATATAAATAAATTGGTACAAACACAGGGGTTCCTAATGAGGAAAAACATTTTAATATATATAATTATAGAGGTTTACATATATTTCTATAGGAGTGCATGTTGTCATTCTAAATCTTTACATTTTCTAAAAGAAAAGATGGTTTGTATTTGAAGTTATAGTTGTTTTATAGTGTCACCAAAACAACAATAGTTAAGTACCATCCCTTTGAGATCATTCTGAATAGTATGAATATCCAATACGATTGGTTTTAATGAGATTTTGACCCCTTTTTGATGTAGTTCTAGATCTGATATATCTACTCTCTGAACATGCCTATGTCATGTTAACAATTGGTTAAATATCTATCTAATCCAGGATTGAGGCCTCGCATGTGAATGTAACTTTATATTAGTTGTTCTGGCGAATCAAATTAAATTAATAATACATCTAATTCATAATAAGCATTCATTTGAAATAACAGCAGAATGTATTACAGACCTTGGATTAGATATATAATCAAATGCTACAACCAGCTACAAAGTATACCAAATGATGGTCACATCTTTTGAGGAGCCCAACATGATGACATTAATTCATTGATATTTCATATATCCGTGGCGGAGTGTATTGATTTCAGGCCTTGTTAGATTTAGGATGCCACTTCATTTTCAAACTGGCACTTTGGCAGATTGGTCGACCGGTCGAGGTCCACAGTCAAAGTTTAGTAGTTAGTTATACAAACAGCGCTGTCCCAATAAAGGCAAGGAGTTCTAAGTCAGAAAGTTACATTGAAGCCATTAGTCTCAGAAATAAAGAATGGCTTCAAGAAGGATTATCATTATTATGAAGACAACTATTCTCCTTCGATTTACTCACTCACGGCATTGTCATGCACGTCCTTTATGGTTGTCTTTGTTCACTAATATATATAAACATTGATGTAAAAAAAATATTTTGGGGAATTGCTGTGGCAAATTAAACATATTACCATTTTGTAATGTTCTGCACTTGGTTTTCAACTAGTACTCTGGCTAACGGTACCACAATAGAATATAAGCTAAACATGACGAGAGGATTGGAAGTACAAAGAAAGAAGATACCTTATTTTTTTAGATCGTACAAAGAAATGTATAGAATATGAAGGGATGTATGCTGGGCCAAGTCATTTAAATTCAAGTGTCTGTCAGGAGGAGGGAGAGGTTTATACGTCATAGTCGAGGCTGCATTTGGTTCAAGTTCAAGCCGCTGTGCAAATCAGCCAGGTATGAAATCCTCAGGCAGAGCAGGACCTCAGGTTCAGAAGGGAGGAAAGTCCTGACTGGAATCTTTCACTTCTGGTCGAAGATATAGTAAAAATCATAATTCTAAAAGTGTTTTGTACATTAAGTATAAACTCAACAATCAAAAAGCGTTATGCCTGAAGAGTACTCAGGATAAGGCGATTTTACAAAACATATCACATAGCTCTGAATAGGGATTAAAACAACCTTGATATTCACCATCCTTATTATAATTCAGTGGGTATTACATGCTGTGAACCAGTGTTCACTAAGCATTTCACACGTTTAAATTGCCAAGCAATGGCCGTAAAATAAATTACAGGGAAAGTACGTTTCAACTGAATACCTTTTATCTACTGATGATTTAGTGCAGTGCTGCCTCACATACATTGAAAGTTCATTTGATGGTTTTTGGTCACAAGAACAAATTAAAATTTCACACCAAAAAATGTAGCCTTAAATTTAGCCTTATTCTAGAGGGTTGGGTTTGAGATGAAATTAGAGAAGCACTGGCGAGACTTTTGACCTCCGGATATAAAGACCTCACCCCCCTTCGATGTACATCGGCTATTTGCAGTAACTTAAATGAGCCGGGGCCTCATCTCTGGTTGCCAGTGCAGAAGGCGGCGGCGAGATCAGAGGTCGGTGGTGAGGACGGGCGTGACCCCGTGGATGAGCAGCGTGGGCCCCAGATCGAGGGTGAGCAAGTCCAGCTGGCGCAGGTAGGTGGTGTAGCGGCGCGTGTCGGCCGGGGGGCGGGGCAAGTACAGGAAACGCACGGTAGGAGACAGGCAGGGCTGGTCCAGGATCAGCCTGTTGACGGCCAGCAGGTAGTCGTCACTGAGGCGCGCCCCGTTACTGGGGAAGCCGTTGACGTACTCTTCCTCCTCCTCTTCCACCTCCGACTCTTCCTCGTTATCCGCCTCCTGCTCTGGTTGGTCCTGGGCGGGGTCAAGGGGCCTCTTCTCTGCCCGGCTCTGCCGCTGCCAGTGCAGCGCCACCTGGCTGTCCCAGGGCACCGTGTACACCGTGGCCTTGATGCGCAGCTCCTTCAGCAGCTGGCCCAGCTTCTCCTTGGTGCCCCGCAGGCTGCGCCCTTCCTCCACGCACAGGAAGAGGCGGAGCCGTGCCCGGCGCCAGGCGCGCACCATGTTGAGGATGCAGGCAAGTTGCAGCAGGAAGAGGGAGCAGGTGTCCACGTAGCTGCTGCTGTCGGGCCGCAGCAGGTTGACGGGCCAAACGTCCACATACACCCCCGCGCCTTTCTCTGCGGGCGACAGGGCGCGCGTCCGCTGAAAGTCGTGAAAGTACCGCGCCAGCGCCACGTTCTTCAGCATCTTGATGGCATCCGCGATCACCGCCACGTACTCCTGCGGGTCCATGCTCTTTCCAGTTGCTGCGTCTCCCCGTAGAGAGGGGAAGTGGAAGGGCTTCTGCTGCTGCTGGTCTTCGGGGTCCCGGGGGCCAGAGGAGGAGAGCACCAGGCCCAGCAGCTTGTCCTCCGGGGGGTTGTTGTCATAGAAACCAAGAACCAGGGTGTTGGGACGCATCCCACCTACCAAGGCAAGAAGGCATATATATATATATATATATATATATATATATATATATATATATATATATATATATATATATATATATATATATATATATATGTGTGTGTGTGTGTGTGTGTGTGTGTGTGTGTGTGTGTATATATATATATATATATATATATATATATATATATATATATATATATATATATGTGTGTGTGTGTGTATATATGTATATATGTGTGTATATATATATGTATGTGTATATATATATATATACATACATACACACACACATACATACGTATGTATGTGTGTATATATATATATATGTATGTATGTAAAATATATACAACTATAATAAATAATAAAAAAATTAGCACTTAGGTATTACCCCCTCCACACTAAAGTGAAACGCTCTTGTGTCAAAGGTTCGTGTTCCACTGCTCTGAAACAGTGATGTTTTGCTCAGCAGCAGGCAACGACCCAGTACTGACCCAGCCCGGAGATGAAGAGCAGGTGCTGCACCCCGTGGCGCACCGAGGTGGCCAGCGTCAGGTTGACAAAGGCCTTGATGTTGAGGTGGTCCACCAGGGAGAGCCAGGAGTCGTACTGGGACTGCAGGGGGTCGGACGGCAGGGTGTCTGCACCGGAGAAGAGAGACCCGCGGTGAGGCAAGGGGGGGCAACAAAGACAGGGAGGAGGGACCAAGAGGGGAGGAAGACGAGAAAGGGAGATGGAGAATGAGAAACATAAGAGATGTGGGAGCAGCAATTGAGATTAGTGTGAAAGATGTGGAGGGAGGGGAGGTTTAAGAAAGAGCGAGAGAGAGAGTGAGAGAGAGAGCGAGAGTGGTGTAGAGTTAGAAGGGTGAGTGCGAGATAGGGAAGGGAGATGGTTGGGAAGAGATAAAGGAAGGAGGCAGGCCATCAATCATCACTAAACAAAACAAAGAAACAACGCACATAAAGAAACAAAACAACGTTAACAACAATATGCAAGATTTTAGTCCTCGCTGGACGTCCAAAACCTGGAAAACAATTCATGCCATAGCTCTGCAGCATGGGGGTCTTGTAAGTTGTATTTTGGAAATGAACAAACAAATGCAATATAGATATAGGACCTGCTGAATCAAAATAAAACGGCCACTGGGGAAGACATACACAGACACACTCACACACACATAAAACATACACTTTATTTCTTTATCCCTCGGTGTAGAGGCAGTAATTGTATCTTTCTGTATCTCGCTGATTTAATGCAATGCTGAACAAGAATATCACGTGTTTTTAACCCCCATATTCAAGCCTGAGAAACCCGATGATGAACTGAAGGGCAGTTTGCTAAAAGTAGTCTTTTACTAGATTGATGTGAATATATCCAGGCAGAGGATGTATTTTTGTGACCCTCACCGAATAATAATAAATAAATGAATCGGCACACCTTGTCCCTCGACTTTTGTGGTTATTCAATTGTGAATTGTGGCTTTTAATTGGTAAGCAGAATGAGGACCCTAAACCCTCGGGTTCACACAGGGACAAACTCCGGCATGCTGGACACTTTACCACTGGGAAATTCCAACAGTCTTAGAGAGACGCTCACTGGAAGCAGTGCTCAAAGGACAACCTGCAGGTTGGCATCCTCTTCTAACTATTGGAGGGGAAATGATGTCATTGCGGTTAATGATAGAAACAAAGTAAGTGTTAACTTAAGTGCTAAATTGAGCAAGATTGACACGGCCAGCCAGCATCTCGTTTGCTTGCCTCACAGGCAAACAAGATGATTTGTAGATATTGTTCAATCTAGAGGGTTTATATTGTGCAGATATGCTTATAGAGATGGATTGATCAGTATTTTCATAAAAACAACTTTAAACAAACCTTTGAAAATGAGAACCAAACCCATGACCCCTTTAAGAAATGCTTTACGATTTATTGTTGCCTTGCTTGAATCACATCGGCAGGTTACCAGATCAGCCATTAAGACGTTATGCATTCAATAGCATGTGCCTAAAGGTACAATAGGCCCATTTTCTGTCCATCCTGCAATGTAGACCTAGTCATCTAATGCAGACCACTGTTCCAGGCGGTGTTGGGACCCCTGCTCCACAACTCACTCAGCTCCCCCAGCTGCACGTGTCCCAGGACGTAGAGGCCGCTCTTCTTGATGTCATTGATGAAGGATATCAGGCCCACGGCGGTGCGGGGGTTGGACACCATCAGCAGCACCTGGGGACGCCAGAACTTGACGTGGTCCTTACGAACGTCCAGCATCAGCAGGTACTTCCTCACCTGGGGTGGGGGACACAAGCAGGGCAGTGAGAGAGGTTCCTCACATGGGACGGGGGACACGAGCAGTGAGACAAGAGGACGGGCTGGGTGGCTGATGGGGGGTTCAGAGGATATGGAAGTGAGATTTGCTGGGTGTTCCTCTTTACCCCATGCCTCTCGTTGCTTTTCTTTCACTCCCTGGTTGAGGTGTATGATAGTGTGTGTGTGTGTGTGTGTGTGTGTGTGTGTGTGTGTGTGAGCTGAAGAAAATCACATAACTAATCAAAACGGCATTAGGATATGAGACAGCTGCAGTGGGCCGGGGAATAGAGACTTATGGTAGTGGGACTGAGTGTGTGTTAATGTGTGTGTGTGTGTTAATGTGTGTGTGTGTGTGTGTGTGTGTGTGTGTGTGTGTGTGTGTGTGTGTGTGTGTGTGTGTGTGTGTGTGTTGGCGTGCGACTATTGCATTTAAGTTTTCATTATGCGTTAAGGTTCCTGCCTGTGATTGTGTGTGCGAGTGAGTGCGCTCAATGCATGGTTGTGGGGCTCCATTACAATGCAGGGATTGCTGCCTGATCCAGTGCTGATGAGCAGCCGCAGAGGACAGCATTAGGGAGACGTTACCGCGCGGAACGCAGCCGCACATCAACACCTAGCAGCCAGCGGCGGGGATTACACCGTTTACACTTTGATCGTCAAGTGATGTCGCTCATGTTAATGAGGACATTAGCACGGCTACAGCACAGTGTGTGTGTGCTTTTAAAGTATGTGTGCATTTTCAGTGTGTGCTTTGTGTGTGTTTAAAGTGAGTATGTGTTTTTTTTATGTGTATGTTTTAAGTTAGGTTCTGTCTGTGAGTGTGACTGTGTGTGTGTGTGTGTGTGTGTCTGTGTTTTTTTAATTGAGTTTGTGTCTGTATGTGTGTGTGTGTGTGTGTGTGTGTGTTATAAGTTAGGTTCTGTCTGTGAGTGTGACTGTGTGTGTGTTTTTTTCAGTGAGATGGGGTGTGTGTGTATGTGTGTGTTTTTAAGTGAGTTTGTGTGTGTGGGGAATGTTTAATGACATCGGTACCAGGGTGGATTAAGTCACATTTGTAAAATCGTTACCATTATGCAGTCGGAAAAGAGAAGACAAACTAAAGGAGAGAAAGAGCTGAGGGAGAGAAGGTCTCTCTGACACGTTGCGTCTCCCAGTTGTCCACTCTATCTCCCCCCATCCATCCATCAGCCTATCTCTTTGTCCGACTCATCATTCATCACCTCCTTTATTTGAGGCCTCTCTCTGACTCTCCTCCATTCACTCCCTACTGCTTGTCTTCCAACATCTTCCCTCTTCCTTTTCTCCCTCCCTCCATGGGTCTTCATCTGCCTCTCTATCCCAATAGTTTGACTTAACAGTCTTTCTATGGGTGTTTTGCTGTGTGTCCGTCTGTCTGTGTCAGTGTGTCTGTGTGTATGTGTGATATAAGAATTTTATTTCATCCCATACATGAGAAAAACTTGTTACAGCAGCCAATGGCATATTAAAAAGATGCAATAATAAAATAAAGAAAGTTCTAGTATATCCAGCATACATATAAAAACATCACACAGAAATTACAATGCCATGCCATGGGGCCTAGATGTACATGCCTAAGGGTTACTCAACAGTTGAGGCTAAAAGGTCCTTCAATACAGAATTAATACTTCCTTTGACATGTACAGTGGAATGTGCACATTATTTACATTTAAGTATTAGTTGAAGTGATTAGTGACAGCACGTTATGTTTCATAACAGTTGTGTTATAGAGACTCTTTAACACAACTGTTATAATAAGACTTATGGCAGATGGAATAAAAGACCTGCAGAAGCGTTCCTTCTTCAATGCTGGGTGTAATAGTCTCTTACTAAAGGAACTGCTTTGCACTGCCACTGTCCCATGGACATGATGGATGCCAATTTGTCCAACATCCTCGTCTCCCCTACCACCTCAACAGGCTCCAGTGTACAGCCCAGGACAGAGCCAGCCCTTCCCACCAGCTTATTGAGCCTCTTCCTGTCCCTCTCAGAAAACCCATAACCCCAAAAGACTACTGCATAAAAAATTACAGATGCAAAAACTGTGTCATAAAATGTCCAACAATGGCTGTGTCATCAGTTTCCTGTCATTAGTCCCCGTGTCAGAGCCCCCAAGTTGGCGAGCAACCATGTTGGTCCAGGCAGGGATGGACCCGTTACCAGGGATACCTCCACGGCACACCAGTCAGAAGCTGGCAGCCACGACACCAATCAACGTAGAGCACTGCACATCATGTGTGTGTCTTCAACTGTTGCTTGATTTGATCTAACTCACCACTCATTATTTGGTATCTCTATATATGTACACACACACACACACACACACACGTATGTCCTTCCAGGCTGAAACTCAATGTACAAACATGCATCACGCACGCTGACAGGTTGACTGTTCAAAACGGTGTGTTCTGACTGGATCACATTCCCTCCAGGTGGGGGGGTCTGAGAGGAGGAGGAGCAGGAGGAGGACGGGCAGCAGGAGGAGGAGGAGCAGAAGGAGGAGCAGGAGGAGGAGAGGAGGAAGAGGAGCAGGAGGAGGGGCAGGATGAGGAGGAGGAGGAAAGGACGAGGAGCAGGAGGAGGAGGAGGAGGAGAGGAAGAGGAGCAGGAGCAGGAGGAGAGGAAGAGGAGCAGGAGGAGGAGGAGGAGAGGATGAGGAGCAGGAGGAGAAGGAGCAGCAGGAGGGGCAGAGGGAGAAGGAGATGAGGAGGAGGAGGAGTAAGAGGTCCAATAAGTTAAGTGGCTGTAATAATGCTCCGCCATCCTGTCACTGCTGGCACCACCTCTCTCTATACCTTTATTCACACACACACACACACACACACACACACACACACACACACAGCTCACGTCACACCTAGCCTAGCCCTGCCTACAGACTTGGCGCCGATCCCCCATAGCAATGGATCCAGTTGGCACGGCAACTTGCTCGTCACCTTGAAGACGAGCGGGCTCGAGGATAGAGGACACAGGGGAGGGGATGATGTAAAGCCATTCCCCCCTTCTTCCACTTCATCACTACAGGTGAAGTGCTTGGCTGAGGGAGGGGATGCACACATCCATGCGCTTTATTTGCGTGTGCGTGTGTTAGTGTATGAGTGGGTATGTGTGTGTGTGTGTTTGCGTGTGCGTGTGTTTGCTTGTGCGTGTGTGTGTGCACATGTCTGTGTGTCTGTGTGTGTGCCTGCACGTGCCTGCAGGGTGGCATATGTGCATTTGTGTAAATGCGACAGCTTTCATGCGTCAGTGCTACGCTTTAATGTTTTTATTCATCGTGTGTGTGTGCGCGCGTGCGTGCGTGCGTGCGTGCGTGTCTGTGCACCACCTCCCATTGAGCAGAGTATAAGGACTGCTTTAGTTTAGGGTCCTTCCCACTGTGATTGAGCAGAGTGGGTCTTTCCTTTACCTCAGAACTGGGGGCTGAAGCAATGCACAGATGACGCCTCACTTTTGGTGATGAGGATTATTTAACAACATTAAATTGGAATGCTAATAATTCCCTATAATCAATTCTTAATCAAGTACCCTTAATCAGTGATCTAAATTTGTCAAACAATACATCCCCCTGCCTGATGCACGCTCGATGTGGTTTATTAACCAGTGTAAAAAACTTCCTCAAGTCTCATGTGTGCTTTTTCCCCCATGGTGGGTTTAGTCTTATGGAGAAAAATCGTATTGAAATCAAAAGTAGCCAGATGGACTGAATGGTATGAAGCAACACATGCAATGTGTTGAAGGTGGTGGTGTAGACGGTGTAAGTTGTGTAGGTGTTTTTGCTCAAAGTGTTAAAGGTTGTGTCTGTGGCATTGGTGTTGAAGTTGGTGTAGGTTGTGGTATAAGTTGTGTAGGTGTTGAAGATGGTGGTGTCCTAGGGGGTAGAGGTGTTGTAAGTGGTGTAGGCGTTGAAGATGGTGGTGTCCTTGGGGGTATTGTTGGTGTAAGTGGTGTTGGTGTTAAAGATTGTCCTGTCGTGGGGTATAGGTTGTGTAAGTGGTGTAGGTGTTGAAGATGGTGGTGTCGGTGGAGGTATAGGTTTAGGTTTTGAAGGTGTGGATGGTGATCAAGATGGTGAAGGTGGTGTAGGTGAAGTAGATGGTGGAGTCTGGAATATGAGTGCGTGGCTGATGTAGCCCCAGCTGGAGGTGGAGTTGTACCTGGTGGAAGATGAGTGCCTGGCTGATGTAGCCCCAGCTGGAGGAGGAGTTGTACCTGGTGGAAGATGAGTGCCTGGCTGATGTAGCCCCAGCTGGAGGTGGGGCTAAGGTAGTGGATGAGCAGCAGCAGCAGCAGCATGAAGGCGATGCTGGCCGAGGCGTAGATGGCGTTGATGAGGAACATCATGATGGCACAGCCCATGATGCCCAGCACGCAGGTGTGCCACGTGAAGTAGCGGAAGGTGGGCCTGAGGACAGTTCGGGGGGGGAGGGGGGTCAGACCCAAGCTCTAGTAATTGGTGAATGGACTGCATTATACAGCGCTTTTCTAACCAGTGGCCTCTCAAAGCGCTTTAGAATATTGCTTGACATTCACCCATGCTAACCTTCCGGTTACCAGTCAACCCACTCTACCTCCTCAGCCACATGCCGCCCCGTTGTGGTCTCTAGTCTAGCCTACTTCTTAGTGCACCTTCCTGTAAGCTTGATGTTATTGGTTTGCTGAAGTTACCATTTATGGTTTATGTTTCACAAGCAGTGTCAGGATAATCAGATACAAGTTTCAGACTTTATTTTGTTACGTTGTTTTGTTTCAAAGGAAAATTAAACAATACCATATAAAGAAATACACATGCATCGACAGCACCATAATGAGGTGGAACAGGGATGTAAATAAAATAGTGTACAGTATAATTGCATTCATTGTAAGCTGTTGACTTAATTAACATGGAAATTTCATTTGGGACAGATTGGAAAAAGTTATTGAACTGCCAATTCTAAATGCTTACCTGGATTTTAATATTTGTATTACCTAAATCAGGCTAAATACGTTTAATAATAATTAAAAAAGTTATAAATAAAACATTCTAGATGGCCACTGATTGCGAATCCAACCATTACCTTCTGATGAGCCGGTTTCACACAAATTAAACCATGTCTACGCTTGTTAACATAAAGACCAACTTGAATATTCAACTGTACCTTGACGAGAACAGACACAAAACACACATACACAAGAAAACCACACCAAGCACTCTCTCCCCACAGGGCTTGAAGGCTGAGCAGCAGACACATCAGAGAGGTCAGTGACATGTTGGGGAGTGCAATTATACAGATAATGAGCCATACCTGTGCAAGAGTGACTGCACACACCACTACCTGTCAAAAAATGGTGTGTGTACGTAAAAGTGTTTGTGTGTGTGTGTGTGTGTGTGTGTGTGTGTGTGTGTGTGTGTGTGTGTGTGTGTGTGTGTGTGTGTGTGTGTGTGTGTGTGTGTGTGTGATGTAGATCATGGCACAACCTAAGTGTCCCCCCCCCCAACCAGTCTGAAATGTCCCAGGTTGGTGTCTCTACAGTAGTCGAATGTAGAACCGCCCTTAAACTAGGATGTAGGACCATCCACATGCTAGAACGTAGAACCGCTCACACACTAGGACGTAGAACCGCCCACACACTAGAACATAGAACCGCTCACACACTAGGATGTAGAACTGCCCACACACTTGGATGTAGAACCACCCACACACTAGGAAGTACAACCGCCCAAAAACTAGGACGTGGGACCGACCACACACTAGGACGTAGAACTGCCCACACACTTTGACGTAGAAACGCCCACACACTAGGAAGTACAACCGCCCAAAAACTAGGACGTGGGACCGACCACACACTAGGACGTAGAACTGCCCACACACTTTGACGTAGAAACGCCCACACACTAGGAAGCAGAGCAGCCCACAAACCAGGAAGTCGAACTGCCCCCACACTAGGACTTAGGACGTGGAACCGCCCACACACTAGAAGGTCGACACATCAAGACCGCTGTTTGCCTCAAGGACTGATCCATGACGAGGACTTAAGTAGGAGGCCTATCAAGAGATGTTTTGTGCTTTCGCTCAGTTTGATCAATCATTTAGGTCATGGATTGAGTCGATCAACTGAATCATTGTACAGCTAGACATCAACATATGCACAACAATATTGTGCTGTGGACCATGTCTCCTTCTCCATCAGATTCAATTATCTTAAACAATTACCAAATGACTGTTTACTGTTAGTCTAAAAGCTACTCATTGCAAGCAATAGATCAAATAATACTAATAGGAGATGAAGTTTGTTCAGAAGAAAAAGTTTCTCCCTTCTCTTGCGCCTTCTTCCATCGCCCAACGCACAAACTCAAACTCCCTCCCTGCCTCCCTCTCCCTGCGCGGCTGTCGCCATGCAGGGACTAATTAGGATAAAAGCCCACCCTTCCCTCCTACACTCCCCCCTCCTCTTCTGTCCCTAAGTGCTCCCCTCCCCCTCCCCTCCTTGTTCTCTTTGTACAATCACCTTAAAGCGGCCAGTCCCCCCACCGGTGATGTCATTAAGCTGACACAGCAGAAGTACTGAGGAGGGGGAGGATAGATAGTAGACCAGGCCCCCAGCCAAAAGAAGCATTACAATCGGGACTTTGGGCACCAACACAGACAGGCGGTACGACTCGGCTACACCGTGGCCACGGCTGCTGGGTCACGTCCCCGTCAGGAGATTGTACGAGATGTCAGTCCTTCGTATTATTTCCTTTTTACAGTATATTGTGGGTGTCTGTGGTGACACTGGTGGAGCCGCTGTGTGTCTGAGTGCATCAGCCAGGCAGTGATCAACGGGAGCTGGACATATGTCACCTGACAAACGCCAAGAAAACCAACTGCACCTCTGCTAAGATTGGTTTGTTACACTTTTATTACATTTATTTTTTTGTATTTTATCACATTTTTTGTTTAAATACACGTCTAACTGCATGGATGGAGAAACCCATGGAGACACACACACACACACACACACACACACACATACACACACACAGTCCTATCTACACCATAAAACTAAACAACAAATGCAGAAAACATGTTTTCCTTCTGTGAACTACAGCAAAAGCAGGACAACTTTCAGGTGAAAGAAGGACTGAAGAGGACAGTGTGTTGTCCAGTGGTGTCCCTCTCGAGGGCAAGAGAGGACATATCCCAGTGGTCCACATGGACCTGATTAGAGCTATAGGGCTCAGTCCTACAACATGGAAAACTTAAAGCTTATCAGCTTTTAAATCGCAAAAATGTAAAATCATCTTTTGGGTCCAATTTAAAATGTTTGGATTTATTTTACTTCTCTCAATTGGGCTCTTGTCTAGAATTGAAAGTTACCAGAAATAATAAGATGTAATAGGAATGCCAGTCTACAGAATAAGACATTTATATATCACGCTATATGGATACATAACAAGATGTTATAGTCTTCAGAGTAAGATGTATACTATGTCTAGAAACTGACCGATACTGGATTTACTCAGATATAAGATAACAATTTATATGCGGATATATAGAATATAGATATATCGCCAGTTATTTGATATGTATCGTGGTATCCGGGGTGTGGAGCAGCTCTTTGGAATTGGCAGCTCACCCTGCAGCATGCTTCAGGCCACAGAAACATTGCAGTAAAACCATGAGCTAAAGGAACCAATTAACTATGGAGGGGAGCTACTAACCTTCCCAGAGAACATGAAGTAAACTGTTAGTGTCTTTACGTGGATGTGCTCGATTAAAGCATTCAGAGGTTCAGCCACGTAGTAAAGGATTTATAGAGAGGTAACTACATTTATAAATTGTTTTCATATCGGCGCATATCAACAAACAAAATACACGCCACAACGATGTATCTTTGATAAAATGGGCCATCCGATATATTGGTCCGGCTCTTATTATGTTATCATAATATATTATATTCAAATATTATGCTATAACCAAATATAACAAGAGGTTATACATACTACTGCTTTGTACAAGCACAGGACTCTTTTTTTCTTTATGTTTTGTTTCATTTCACCCATTCATTGCTAGGATTACATCCACGAGTACAGCATGCAGCAATGTTTCATTTAGTACACAAACATCCGCTGAGCGAGGACCACAATTTGTGTCCTGAATCCTTCCCCATGACCCTGTGATGTGTGTGTGTGTGTGTGTGTGTGTGTGTGTGTGTGTGTGTGTGTGTGTGTGTGTGTGTTTCTAAGCCATTGGTCAGTTGCTGCAGCGGTGGTTGGTCCCACAGTGCCCCTTAAGGGACAATTTTGGCAACTGGAGCAGTCAGTGCTAAAGCTGGAGCAAATAGCAACCTCCTGAAACAATACGCAGACACAAACACACACACAACTCTCTCCCTCCCCTCCCCTCCCCCCCCCCCCCCCCCCCCCATGCACACACACACACACACACACACACACACACACACACACACACACACACACACACACACACACACACACACACACACACAGTCCTACCAACACCATCAAATGAAACATAAAAGGCATGTCACCAAAACTACACACACATGCACATCACACACACACCCCTACACACACACACACACACAAACACACACACAAACAAATTTAACAACCAGACATCTTTTCAGCTACATCATAATTTTGACTATCAGCCGCCTCCCCCCCGCCCTTCCCAAACACACAGAAAAGAGAAACTCACTGATGTGCCAAATTCAGGGGAAAGGGAAATATTTCTGCTAAATTAGTTATGCTAATTACAGAGCAGCTCTCATGGGGGGAGGCGCCGCTAAATAGCTTTCAATTCCTCTTGGTTGGAAAGAGACGTGGGGGACAGCGGGGGGGGGGGGGGTTCGGCAGGGAGGAGAAAAAACAAACAAGCGCGCGCCACTAAGAATTGCCCGCCGACGGAGTGACAACTGGCTAATGGAATTAGCAGCCCCCGAATGGGGGGGGGGTGGGGGGCGGTTAAGGGGCTTTGACGGGGAGGGCAGGGAGGGGGTTCACAAAGCAGCCAAACAGGCAGTCCTTATCAGCTCAGTGCCCCAGCTGTGAGTGAGTGAGTGAGTTGGTTGCTTTGGTTGGAGGGGCGGTGAGGGGGGGGCATTAGAAAGTTTGAGCACAAACTTTGCGGCCTATTTCCTCCGCTGACGGTCAAGGGCTAATAGCGGCGGGAGGAGACTGAAACACTAAAGTACAATGAGAAACACAGCACCAAAAACCCAAAGCTCTGGAGCAGTGTTTTAAATGTTATTCTACCACATATTTGGCTTAGTTCTAAATCTGAATTAAACCAGTAAACAAACCACTCCATCATAAGGGCCATTTTCTGCTTTTTTGTAATTCTTTCTACCTATTTCATAACTTGACAGCACCAATTCCATTGACATGTATCAAGGGAATTGGCTCTGTATACGCTCTGTCTGGCTGTGTTTTCTGAGGGTGCGACGCGGTGTGAGATGTAAGGTTAGATTGAGATAAGCCAGGCAGGCGGTGAGTTACAGAACCACACCTTGCTGCACTCCACAGCTATTAAAAAGGGGAAGCAAAAGCCAAATTTACTAAGACTTTTTTGATGAAGCCTTGTGGATCCACAACTATTCCTCGGCTACTTCAGTTTTGCAGTTTGCATCAGTATTTCTTTTTTTATATATATATATTTGATGACATGCTATGTATTGGATTACATCTATTAGCGATTACCAGGAGGTACAATCTGATATTCAACGGCTGTAGCGAGAGAATCCATAACAGGGGCCACGTAATCTGTCCACGCTGTCAAGCCTCTTCTTTTTTACGACTCTAAAGGCAATACAGTGGTGTTATTTAAATAGTCTTCCCATCCCCACATCGCAGCCCTGAGAAAGATTCAATTTCATGACCCGTCTTGTAGGGAAAGGTAGACGTATTCAATAGAAGCATTTTGCTTCTCCTAATCTTCTGCATCTTGTAGGTCATTAAAACAACAAGAAGCAAAAAAAACACAAGCAATTGCATGCAGTTGAACACATTGACAAGAGACTTGTACAAGGAAAGGTTTTTCAAATCTCAAAAAAGCGCCAATCAACATAACCAAAGTCAAGCCTTCAGCACGCTTTCCATGGTCAGCCCCCATTTAGTTTCCTGCCTCCAAGTCACCACCAACATACATATCTCCCCCCATCACACAGCTGCCAATAATACCATGAGATTCATCTCATCTCACTGTGCATCATTAAACAAACAGCCTTCACATAGCAGTGGGCATTGTCACAGATCTAGCCAGAACCCAATTGCAGACGGAGACGAACAAGGTAAGCTTAACAATAATAATTGATTGAAACCAGGCAGGGTTTTGAGATGGCAGTAGGCTGGTGTTAGGGCTTGGGGAATAGTTAGTGACTCCAGGTGGTGGCTGGGCAGGGTAAATCCTGTGTGAGTGCTGGCTGGCTGCGTGGTGGACAGGCAGGCTGGTCATCCAGAAGACAGGGAGTACAGGTATATTGTTACAGGCAGGCAGGCAACTAACAAACTAACTGGCAGGCAGCCGATGGACGCTTGGACCCTAGACAACACACGTACGGCGATGCAGCGGTGGCTGGCTGTTGGCAAGATATCCAACACTTCTCTTCGGGACCTCAACTCTCCCAATTAACAAATTACTGCAGCTAGCGGCCTCAGTAACGACAGTCCAACAGACAACCGACCGTGTTGGCAAGTATTTTAGGTGGCGCAGGAGAAGGAGTATGAGGAATCAACCGACTGGTGGAGATGGGTTTCAAGCGGGACAAATGGAAAAATGGGTGGATTGGGATGTTTCAAATGGACAACTTTCGGGTTGATGACTTTAGCCACGCAAACGGCCCAATGAATCTACGTGACAGTTTCCAAGTTCTTGGTTAGCCCTCTCAGCTTGGCCGTTTGTTAGGGTAATACTCTGAAGAGACACTGGGGATAACATCAATGGCGAAGCAGAAGTCTTTTCAGATGGCTTGGGGACCCCAATCTGAAACAATGTCCGCAGACGTGGAAAACCTCCCACACCAACAGATCTTGGGTATTCTTGGCAGAGGGCAGTTTGGAAATCGGTAAACTACTGTATACGTCCTGTATACAGTCCTCCATCAGAGACAGTCAACTCAGAGACAAAGGCTGGACCCAAATAAGACCAGAACAGGCAAAAGGTGCAGCAGACCGGGCTGATTGGAGGTCTTATTAGACAGGCCTAGCAGTGTCAAGTTCTCTCCCTTTTTTCTGCATTCTCCACTTGAAAGAGATAGGTGCATCTACTCAGAGTTCCTATTGTGTTTCACTCAATAAACAAACTGATTTCACTTTATCTTCTTTTATTGAATTCTCAATTGATGGTAAGTTGTAAGTTATTGAGTTGTTAGCCAGGTGAAAAACCTTTGAATCATAAAACCAGAAAAAGGTTGTTTTACAATGTTGAATTAAATGCAAACAGAAAAATAAACATTGTTTTAAATGATTGCCTTTTTCCCTTAAATTAATCAAAGTGCAAAATAAATTCTCCCACTGTTAATCCTTCTTAATGTTTTTGATTTTTTAACCTTATTACAGTTCTAAATATAAATATATATAATATTTACTTCTTATTTAAATAATAACATCCCACCATAATTCTTTTAAATATGAGCTCACTAGACAATCATGTACCATAACTCAATCATTTAACTTAAACAAACATCATATTCTTCAATGAAACTCCATGCATCGACCAAGCTGGCATTTATATTGTAAGCATTACCGACCGGCCCCGTGGCTAACGGTAGGCAGCGGGCTAGCGCTTACACAAACATTCAATTCAATTGTCCACAGTCTTCGTTTATGAGCTCGGTTTCTTACCGGCTGCTTCTCTGGTGTTTGTAGATGCCTTGGTTGCACGGGATTACCATGTTTTGGATAGGACGAGCACTACACTTCTTTTAAGCTGCCGTCCAAGTTACTTCCGTGTTTTGGTGTTGTGTCCTGCCCTTTTTATAGTCCATGCGCAGCATGGACTGGACAATGGTTCCTTCCGGTTTGTGGGTTTATTTTAGTAATTCCTTTAGTTTGACTTGACAAGCAGAGAACAAAGAATTGGTATCCTCCTTCAAGGACGGCCACCAAAACTTTATACGGAGGCAACCAGAGTCTAGTTGAGCAGGTGGCCAGGCTGAAGAGTGAGTTTTGATGAGTGGGCCCGTTGAAGCACACAAGATCTGACCATATGGAGAACAAAAGCGACCCACAGGTCGGTTCCCTGGGTCGGGTTGAGCCTGCTGGGTGGCCCTCACCTCGATAACAATACTCCAATTAACCGCCGGAACTACACACGTAGCTGGAACAATGGGCTGGCTCTCCTTCCCCTACTGGCGGGAAAGAGCATCGGGTTTGGCTTTCCTGGTGCCGGGCTGTGGGTCATGGTGAAAGAGAAAGGACCAAAAAGAGACAGGTAAGTCGTTCCGCTGAGGTTCCGCTGCCAGGTTCTTAAGATCTGTCCGGGGCAAGGAGGGCTGCTCAGGTCTCTCCCGCCAAGGACGCCATTCCTCCTGCTTCAGTGCCAAGGGCTGACTAGGTCCGGGCCAATCCAGGACCGCCTATACCTTGGCTGGGCCAATCTTTACCAGTCCCTTGGTGACGATGTAACCAAGGAAAAAGACTGGACATCTCCCTAAGGACATCATTAACTAGGTTTTGGAAGACGGTGGAGCATTAGGGACCCTGGCATCACTGAATACTCAAAGTGACCTAGGGGTGTGGTGTACGCTACACCACACCCCTAGGTCACCCCTACTTGCCAGTTTGGCCGGTGATGCATGAGGCAATCATGTCAGTCAAAGCCGCTCTACTGTTCTCGCTCCCTGGGCAGTACTGACTTCATTTCCCATGAACACTGGCGTGATGCTACGTGATGACGCATAAGACGCCCATTGGCTGCGCGCAGGCAGTGCAACCAACCAGCACGAGAAACCATGGAAACAGAAAACACAAAGAAGAAGGAGAAGAAAAATAATTAATGAACGGAGCAGAAACTATCTAAAGAAGGGAGGGAGCTAGCTAAAGTTAATTAAAAGGTAGCCTAAACTTAAACTAAATGTGGCGGTGGTTGGTCGGACAGACGTCTGGGGGCGAGAAGAGGAAGGAGGCAGGGGATGAGATTGGGAATATAAACAACAATGCGTGCGAAACGAAAAAAAGAAAGTTCAATGCCAAATGGCTGACGGGTCGTGAATGGCTTGGGTTTGATCAAGAAAATGTTGTCATGTTTTGTAGGGACTGCCGCATGTACGCAAAAGAAAAAAACAAAACAAACAATTTCGTGGTGGGAATTAATCATTTTAAAGTTGAGGCTGTAAAGGACCATGAGCGTGCCCGGAGTCATCAGGAGAGCTTCAGGATTAAATCCGCCAAAACAGATCATATTGAAGAGAGCCTTGCTGGGAGAAGCCCTTCTTTATTAAAAACGTCGGAGCTGGAGAAAATGCAGCTACTTTTTCGAAATGCCCATGCCATCGGAAAAAGGGCAGGCCTTTCACCGACTTTGCATGGATGTGTGAGTAAGTGAATAAATGGTAACGCTACTATTTACATGTTTCAGAATCAGTGCATTTAACACGATACAGAGTGACATACATGCTTCCACAGACACAGATGGAACTTTACAAAAAGATAATATTATGATATGATAAATTGATTGCGAAAGAGGGTTCAGTGTGATGAATCAGGTAAAGAGTGACTGGCGCTCACGCCTGAAAGGTGAGACCCTCTCTGACCTCCTGAAAACCCAGTTGTGCTCCCCTGACATCAAAGAATTCGATCCAACCAAAGCCATTGACATCTGGCATGATGACAGTTTGCGCTCACGCAGACCTGAGTTTGTGCGCAAACATGGAACAAATGGAACTGAGGATGGCTCAGATTCAGATGAACAAATGAGTTCAGAGAGTGCTGAAGAAATGTGATGCGGTAGTGCTCTGAAATTATCAAAATGAAAAATAAATGATATTTTTGTTGTATACATGTACTGTATGTGTATGTATTGTACTTGGATTGTGTTAACAAAATGTAAAAATAATTCATTCAGCGGCACTCAACTCATTGGCTAGTGGAAATTCTGATTGTCCGGTAACTTTAGAAAGTTACCATCAAAAAGTTAATTTAGAACCCTGGGTGTAGCCCATCTTCCATTGGTGTCCTTCACGGATCCGGACTGTACATATTGCGGAGGTCAAGCTTTGTGAACACCTTTGCCCCCTGGAGAGAATCCAAAGCTGAGTTTATTAAGAGGCAACGGATACTTGTTCTTTACTGTTATGTTATTGAGTCCTCTGAAGTCTATGCCCAGATGGAGACTTTGGCCTTCTTGTACACATAGGTGAAACTGGCCCGAGGGACGAAGAAGACAGAGGCATGCTGCCTAAAAGTCCTTGATAACGAACCTGACTAGGGCCAGACGGAGGCAGAGCAGAGTGAGGACACATGGCATGGCAAAATGTGCTCCAACAACCAAGTACCTTGGCAGAAGCCCAATCTATCTATCTGTTATGTTTCATCAGCCACAGATAACCAAGAACAACAGGAACACAATGGGAATTTATCACATAGACATGTATGTCCTCTTGATGGTTACCTGACAACAGAAGGTGTACTGGTGTGGTCCTAGATGTTATTCTGTCTAGGAGCCGTCCATCCAGAGCATTGGCTTCCAATGGCTGAGGCAAATCCTCAAGACCCAACTGCTCCACAACCACAGCATTCAGACGATTCTAATCAGCATCCTTTAATTTAATTTAATCCTCAATTAATGCTAACAGAGCTATGCACTGACCCTTCCAGATAAGTGTTGATTGCAGTTTGGTCCAAGGATGGAAAGCCAACGTTCGGGCCGCACAGCCTGTTAGGATCCTCCCCTCTCCTGACAAGGCCGCTCATTTTACGGGCAACAGGCAGCAAGAAAGTCACATTATAAACAGCTGTTACTGTCAAACTGGGCAGAGTGAATCCTGAGTGAGTGCTGACTGGCTGCGTGGTGGACAGGCAGGCTGGTCATCCAGGAAGATCCATATTGTTTCAGGCAGGCTACTAACAAACTAACTGGCAGGCAAACTGAGGTATGAGCTAACCCTTGGAACGTACATGCGCATGTCGATCCAGCGGTGAGTGGCTGCTGGCGCTGGGTTCTTGTAGAGTGGTAGAGATGATTGCAGATGATGAGCAAGTGTGAAGAGGAGCAGGGGAGGGGAAATTAATTGATTGACAGACAAGAAACACACACAAAACCAACCAACCAGTGTCACAGGGTAGCAGTTGTGACAACTATATTGTACCCATGGCGAAATTGCGGTGTTGGAAGCAGTTTGACAGCCTACGTGAAGATGCCATATTTGTGTTCTCTAAAGATCGGGCTTTCAAGCAACATCCACAAAGTAGCAAAAGGCGGTATGAACATTTTCCTGCAGAACTACAACAGAAGCTCTCAACATTCTTTATTCAGCTTTTTGTTAGACAGCAGATTTAAAATTGGAAACACAGAGGAGCAGATTGTATCATTGTTACCTTATCAACACCCTGACTCCATGGCCAATTCTCCCCTATGGACCTTTATAGTCACACTTTTGTTTGTGCTGAAACACTGTTGAAAATAGGTTCACTTTTTTATAGATTTCTGGATAAGCTTGATTCCTAATCCTGTCGCTTAAAGTTACATTTCTACACTCCAATCTGCGGCTATACCTGTTTGCCATATTTAACATTGAATTGCGATTAAATTGGCTTTCAGCACCTTTACACACTGCACACTGTACACACAACCAGCAGGCATAAACACTTATGTGTGTCATGATCCGCCCCTGGTTTTCTCATTCACCTGCCTGCCACCCTGATCACTCCCAATTAACCCAACCACCTTCACCTGTGTTTCCCCTATATCAGTCCTTTCCTCCCAAACATTCCCTGCCAGATTGTCTCTTGTGTTTCACAGTGCTTTCCCGCGATTCGAATCCTGACCTACCACCTATCCTGCCTGCTCTCTGATCCTCGCCTGTCTGACTATCCTGCCTGCTCCTGATCCTCGCCTGTCTGACTATCCTGCCTGCTCCTGATCCCCGCCTGTCTGACTATTCTGCCGGTTCCTGATCCCCGCCTGTCTGACTATCCTGCCTGCTCCTGACCCCCGCCTGTCTGACTATTCTGCCGGTTCCTGATCCCCGCCTGTCCGACTACCCTGCCTGCTCCTGATCCCCGCCTGTCTGACTATCCTGCCTGCCGATCCTGAATCCGAATAAACGATTGACACTGTTCCACGCTCTTCGCCCGTCTGTGCACTTGGGTTCAGCCAAACGCTCACGTTACAATGTGCATAAAACACACATAAAAAAACATGTTTATTCTTTGGCCCCTCTCTATTGTGGGGGCCGAGGTTAGTGGTTAGTTTTGTGTCTTTTGATTAGCTCACCATTGCCCCGGCAAAACCTGATAGCTGTCAACACCAAAAAATACTCCAGATCATAAAAAAGCTGTCGGAGATGAGAGAGAGATAGGACCAGCAAATATGGTTTACAAAGTGGGAGAAAGTGCCAGAAAACAGGCCAGCCTCCTGCCACAATGTTTGTTAGGGGGGGGGGGGGATTTTGGCTTGCCTGTGGCCGGGGGGGGGGGGGGGGGGGGCATGCTCTGGTACACCACTCACTGGCTGCTGGAACATACAGGACCATTCACATGTCAACGTATTGGTGTTCATGAGAGGGAAGCACAGGGTGTGTCCTAACACCACTGTCGGTGCACCTCGTCACGCCCCCTGCTGTAAGTGTGTGTGTCTGCCTGTGTGTGTGTGTGTGTGTGTGATGCCCTTACCTGAAGTTGGGCGCGGAGGCCCATTCCAGGGCGAGACAGGCCAGGTCCACGGCCGCGTACACCAGGAGGAAGAAGATGGTGGCGATGCCCGCGATGGTGTTCACCTTCCCAGCCAACAGCACCAACTAGGGGGGGACCCACGGTCAGGGAGGGGGGGGACACACGGTCAGGGAGGGAGAGAAACAGCCTGTTACTGAGGGGACACATGGTCAGGAAGGGAGAGAAACAGCCTGTCACTGAGGGCTGGATGCACTGAACAGCAGTCAGTACGAGGAACAACAGAGAGAGAGAGAAGGACAGGGAGAAAGAGAAAGAGAGAGAAAGATAGGGAGGGATAGAGAGAGGGGAGAGTATGGGAGAGAGAATGAGAGAGGGAGATAGAGAGATAGGGAGAGAAAGGGCAGAAAGAGACAGAGAGGGAGAGAGATAGAGAGAGAGAGACAGAGAAAGAGATGGAGAGAGAGAGAGAGATAGAGGGACGTCCTCTGGCAGTCAAAGTCAGTGAGCTCTCGGCGGTCCCATGAGACCATTGCTCTACCAGAGCATCAATTAGCCATTAACTCAGACACAAGCCAGCGTCAGACACAGTTATGCCGCATGTTGTGTGTGTCTGTGCTTGTCCCTGCATGTCTGTGAATTTGTATTAATCTGTGTGTGTGCCTGTGTGTGGGTGTGTTTGTATGTGTGTCTGTGTGTGTGTGTGTGTGTGTGTGCCTGCGCGTTCCTATGTGCGTGTGTGTGGTGTGTGTGTGTGTGTGTGCCTTTGGTGCGTATGTGTGTGTGTCTGTGTGTATGTGATGTATTTCTCTCTTCCTCTACGCTCTAGATCTCAGGCTGTGCTGAGTCTCTTCTTTTGTCAGGATATGAGAGTATATATGGAGAGCAACACTGCATTCATTTTCCTAATTTTTATGAAAATGTGGGCTCACCCAGTCGCTCAACTTAAGCGGAAAGGGAGACAGGCTTCAGACTGCTGACTTCTGGTGGTGGGAGCAGGACTGAGGTTGAATCCCACATTGAGATGTGTGTGAAGCTCTCCTCTGGTGAGGAAGAGGTGAGCCGCCATCAGAGCCTGCCCTCCTCCTTCCCCTTGTCCCCATCTCAGAATCACTGACACGCTCCCTCCCCATATACCCTGGTTACTTCACACCTACATTATGCAATGTGTGTGTGTGTGTGTGTGTGTGTTTGTGATTAATCGATGGCATTCACACTCGCACATGTATATACACAAACACACACACACACAGGCATGCACACAAATACACACATGCAGACACACACAAACACACACACACGTACATGCACACACACACACACGTACACATGCAGAGACACATACAAGCACACAAACACACACACAGGCACACACAAACACACACACACACACACACACACACACACACACACACATTTCTTTGACCCGAAGGCCCCATGACAGCCCAATATGTTTTTTTTCTATTCAATCCTGCAGTGTGTGAGATTGTTGGAACACGGGGTTACGAGATTACAATCAGGCTTTTGTCATCCGTGAATCATTTAAATGGCACTAGGAGAGAGAGAGAGAGCTGAAGAATGAGAGTTTGGAGAGCGAGGTGCGATATAGACTCATTGATCTCCGACGGCGGAGCATGGCTAACAGTTTCCCCTCTAATTACTCCTCCTCCACTCCTCTAGTGGAGCTCAGGATGGAGAGAGGGAGGGAGGTAGGGAGAGCGAGAAAGTAGGGTCAAAGATGACCCTGGACAGGCATTTAGTCTGAAATAGTTTGCATCGATAAGGACGGAATAGATGGCTGACAGACGCTCTCGCTCTCGTTACATTCATTTGTACCTTCCCTTGCACAGCCCAGTATACAGCTCTCCTAACACCACTTGAACAAAACGGCCTCCTCTAGTACACTTGACGACACAATAGCACAGACAGCCCCATTTCACACTTTCAACTGAGCCGAAAACTAAATGAACAAGGTTAAGAAAAAATGAGTTTTTTCAACTCTGGTAACTCAGCAATTTGACATCAGAGGTGGAGGAAGAGGAGGAAGGGGGGGGGGGAGTATTTAAAAAAAATAGTAGAGCGGTACTTTTAATCAAGCAACACCAACTCCCGTGTTCATCATTTCCCACAAATGCATTTGTGGTTGGACCATTTTGACCTGCCCATACAGGACCAGAGACCAAAGATCATCTGTGGTTTCTATGGTAAAATTCATCATTTCATTTTGCTGTACTCTTGCATAAAACATTCACCATGTAAATCAACGAACACTTCATTGGTATATATGTGCCATCAGACTCACTCAGGGGAAATACGAATCACCCACCTGCTTTTGTGTGAAACACACACCCTCGC